>NC_051182.1:23946363-23975978 GCF_013339695.2 Rhipicephalus sanguineus
AACATCCTCATTGATCACATCCCATACCATGACCTGGCACTCTTTGGCCACCACTGGCCCTTGTGCCAAAAATACCATATAACAACAACAACCTATTTTCTTCAGCACAACGGAAAGCTCACCGGTCAGAGTGTCTATTCAAGGTAACGTGGAAAACGCCGCGAAACATTTGCAATCAGAATTCGCCAGCGTTGACCCGACGAATGGAAAGAATCAAACCCAAGTATTTTGCGTGGCAATCAGGTATTCATCTGCAACAGCACCTACAGTGAATTCATAGTGTGCTCCACATGCAAGGACGCGTTAACATCGGGCAAGATGCCCGTGATGAACGGAACTTTAGGTCTACCATGCGCTCCTTCGCATCCCCACATATGGTTCCCTTCAGTGGGGGATGGTGATTTTTTTCCTTTTGACTTTTTTGTCATTCATTTCTTTGTTTGTCAGCCCTCGGAATGGTGCGTGCAAACTTCAAGAACTGTTCTTGGCAAGTCGGTGAACGGAAAAGGGACACCTTTTCCGAACAAAATCTGTAACCGGAATCGCACCCTGGCACGAAGCACCAACGCTGAATTTTTTTCTTTGAGGTAGACGGCATCTTTGAAATCGAGAATTGGACGAAATCTCGTCTGGTCGGGATGTAATGACATTGTAGAAAGAAAAAAACAGGACGCCGACCAAGAAGGTGTCAAAAATATAATAAAAGACGTTTCGGCTTTCACACAGGAACAAGGCTTCCGTGTGGAAGCCGAAACGTCTTTTACTATATTTTTAACACCTTCTTGGTCGGCGTCCTGTTTTTTTCTTTCTACAGAAGGCATTTCTGCCAGCACACAGCACTCATGAATCAACAGCACACGCCAACAGTTTGCAGCAAACTATACACAACTACAAAGTACAAACCACCGGCCAGGCACGCGGAAAAGCTGACGGCGCCCCAGACGGTAGCGCTATGTTGTGCCCTAGCGGCGATCACGCGAAAGAGGACCACCCTCTCCTATGGCTGGCCGCCGCGCTCAGCACACCTCCTCTTCTAGCCACCCTAGCCAGGCGCCAGACACCTGGATGTGTCACACACCGTGATGCCACGTGGGAGCAGTGCTTCAAATTATGTACACAAACAACAGTGATTAAACACAGAGCAACCACAAAATGTAGTTAGCGAACTGTCACTCAAATGATTGCAGACATGTCACGAAAAAGGGATTTTGCTGGGAGGAGCTAACGAACATCGCCCGTTAAAAGAGAAGATTGCAGCGTGCCAAAGCAAAGACGACAGCATGTTTAAAACTGCCATTTTCTAGAATCTAAAACTCTCGTTATTGTTATCTTGCTTTCATAAATCTGAACACTTTATTTATTAGGAACGCATGTTCTCAAAGGCGTTCTTGGCATAAAACATACACGTGACCGGTCATCTGTACCAACCACTGAATATAACAGCGAAAATTGACTCTTTTTTCACGACATCATTTCTGCTACTATCATTAAGAGATAATATTTATACGACCATCTGACATTTCTGTAAAAATATTTCGAATTTTACATAGATGTTTTACCCTGCAGCACGGTGTTAGAATAGCCGTGCCCTGCAGCGTACAGAACTGCGGCGAGTGACCGGGGCATCATGCAAAAATTAGATTTTTTTAACCTCAGCAAACTTTGAAATCCGTATGAAGCAACCGGTCAACCTACTGTAATGGAGCTAAGTATATTCTAAAGAGAATGTTATGAGGGCAACACGGAGCGTGATCGCCAGTGGCGCACTCAGCCAATGCAAAAATTGGGTGGCCCTGAAAAGAGCCTTTTCAGAAGCGCTAAGGTACAGCGGACAGCAGACTTCACCAGTGACGTTTCGCGACGCGCGCACAGGCTTTCAGGAAACCGTCGTAGGAAATACAGCCGTGATGAGAATATGTCACGCGCAGACGTGTCAGGTATTCCCCCCGGACTGTGAACCCACAGGTTTCCAGAGCTGCCTGCAAGTCGCTGTCCCTGATCCAACCGTCTCCGTCCTCGTCATATTCCGTGAACACAGCCGCGCCGTACTCCACGGCATCGCAGGCCATGTCCAGAATCTCGGTGCACTCCGTGAAACCGCGGCTACGGCAGGCCTCCAGCACGAACGCCGCTGTCAGTTTCATGATCATTGGCTGCAGTTGCCGTTGGCGAAGCCGGAGAAGCAGTTCGTTCACGAGGCGAGAGCCCATGCTGCACAGCTTGAGAAGTAGCAAGTGTAGTGACAATTCGGCAAGTCGTCGTCTTTTTATACACCCACCCTCGGTGTTCGAGCACGTCTCACAATGGCTTTTGTATTCTAAACTTCCACCTCCCCTCCTTTCAACTTCAACTTGTTCACCGTTCACCCTCTCCCCCTTGATTCACGTGCCTTTCTATCTTTCCCGCAAACCGAGTTTGTACAAACCGGTTATAAGCTGAGCTAAAGTTTTCAAAATAACGTGTTCATTGCTCTCGTGTAAAAATAAAAATTCATCGAAAACTATTTTCTCCGATTGCTACCCACATCTATCGCACAAAGGTGGATCATCACCGGACAAATGGTATGAGTGCGTGCGGTGTGTGTGTCCTGGTAATTTTTACTTCTGTGCACCGTGAGTGATACTGGCGGCCAATTAGAAAGTGGAGGCTTCATAACGTGCAGTTTATTTTGTGCGTGCCTATCTCATGTGCTCTGCCAATAAGTCCTGAACTTTCCTTTAGGAAAGGCTTAGCAGAAGCGCACGGATAGCTGTGGATGCATTGGCAGCGGTTTCGTGGACGGATGCAGCTAGCTGTTTACTAGAAAGACGCGGGTTCGATGTCGGCTCATGGACGGAGACGAAGTACTAAAGGCACGTGTACTGTACCACGGCACACAGATTTCACATACCACTATTTTTGGTTTTTTTTTTCTAAATTTTGTTAGATCATGAATACGCCCTTCTAATGCCCTCAGGGCATATGTTCGCAAAAACACCCCCTCAAAAAATTATCGAAACTTGAACTAAGCCCGAAAGGCTTGAAACAGCGAAACTAGACGATTCTGAAGAATAATCTGGTTTCTTCTAGGTTGTTTCTAGGCCTTAGTTAGGGGATGCAGGTAGTTTCGAGGTTGCTTGCATGCATAGGTCGTTGCTAGGCTTCGACTAGATGATGATAGGTTGTTTCTACGTTGTTATCGGCCAGAGAGGTTAGAGTTAAACCACAGACAATCACAGACACGTTGTTGCTGGCGTAGACGATCCATCGCTTCGCGGTCTACTCGCCGCCGCCGTTGCCTTTCCCGTTCCCTAGTATTCTCTCGTTGTACGTACTCGGGGTCTTCCACAGCCGTCGCTTAGCAGCCATTTGTTGTTCTGTTGCCTTCTTCCTTTTTAGTGGAAGTTGTGTATTGTGGGATTTACCCAATTTTTGTGATAAATACTCTTTATGAGGATGACTGTTTTCTGGTAGGGCGTGAACAAGGCACTATTTGCTAAACAGCTTGGCTGTTAAAAATTAGTATGGTGTAAGGTGAAGGGCTCTTGAAATTTCTGAAACCTCTCACTCACATTGAATTATAAATTATTATGGGGGATGCTGATAACTTTCCAAGGATATAAAGACGAAAGCTTAGTTGGACCCATAGAGATGTTAAATCGGAGGCTCTGAGACCGTGCAATGAGTGCAGGGCCGTCACCGTAGGGCCACTGTGAAACACGCGTCTCACGTGCAAGAATCGGTGACAGGGTGCCTCTTTCAAGCAGACACGTTCACGACCCCAGTTGGCTATAGCCACGACTACCTGGGTCAGTATTTCAGCAGGTGTACAATATGTAAGGCAGGAGGCGCGTTTGCATTCCATCCTGTGGTCCCAGCCGATGGCGAACCGACAGGGTCGCGAAATTACAAATGTTGAGCAGTGAGAGACCGTGCTGCTCAGCACAGCTCCAGAAGAACAGCTCTGCGCATTCGAACGAGCCGATGACGGAGGGAGGGCTTAAGGTCTCTTGGCTGATGTCTAGGCGTGGGACCCGCATCACCAAGGCCGCTCGATTCTTATATTAAAACTTCATCATCCACCTCCTCTACCATGACCTTGAAACATAGACAATTAAGGCATTCGCAGCCAAACAACATGTGAGACGTTCAGTAGCACGTGTCTTCCACCAACACTGCTTCTGCATAAACAACCTCCGAGCCAATGTTGTGAAGCCCTCGGGAAAATCAGAGGGACGTCTCAAAGAAAAAAAAACGTAGTATGCAAGAACACAAAACGGCCTTCTACGTGTGAATAAATCTGCAAAATGCAGTGGTCTGTTATAGTTACTGCAACAAAGTAATCTTCGGGCGCAACAGCGTTTTGAAAACATAAAATCTACCAGTATTCTGTACGTTAGGCCTTCAATTATTTTAGGAAGAAACGTGAAGCGACGATTATGTGTTCTGCTTCATGATTGCCGGGATCTCCTGGTGGGCTGTTTCTTCAAAAACACTTATAACATGATATAACGAAACCCGATTAAACGAATTTATCTATTCACCGAAGACATTTGAATTACCCGGCAGGTGTCTCTGAGGTTCAATGTTGCCATCAACTAGAATTAATGTAGATTTCATGGCAGTGAACTCGACTTAGCCATGTTTTTTTCCGAACTAAGTGAGAAATGCGGTGATTCTTTCAAATATTACACAAACGGCATTTTATCGGATGTGCGCTGCAAAGCTGTCATATTAAAACGCCTAACCACCTTAGTCACGAAAGTAGCTTTATCATGACGAGGAACACGCCGCAGTCGGTGGCGCTTTTAACATATGAAATGACACTTGGCGGGACTGGTTTATTGTCCCTTTATACTCCCACAGGATCACAGTGGTTTCTTTGTTTGTTAATGGTTTATGCGAAGGATCGCACTGGTCGTCTCCTTGGAACTGTATTCCTCTGCCTGCTCGCATATTAAGTGCCTTCATTTTCCCTGTCTTTTAATATCGGCAGCTTGTCGTAGCTTTGCGTTACCTTCTACCTCGCTTTTGGCCCGGACAGAGGAAAAATTTCAAGCTCGTGCTCGCAGACATCGCCACTAATACACGCCTGTGCGAGCGAAAATGAAATCCTGCGGTAGCTTTCACTCGACGCTGGGTTAGAATTTAAATTTACAAGAAACGAAAAATCTCTTGCTGGAGCTTACGAACTTCCAGGTTTATTGAAATAACTCAAGCACCCGCCCCTTTCGATGTGTAAATCGAGTTACCACTTTATACGACATTTGTTTCAAAGAAAATTAAGGAGAAGTGGACGCGATTTAATCCCTCCCCCCCCCCCCAAAAAAAAAAAGAAAAACTGCGACATCAACTGACTTTTCATTCCAATCATCGAAGTCGGCTTCATAGTGACATAGTTATCGAAGCACTTGACTTCTGCCAGTTTTTATGCGATAGTTAGTTAACATGGTTTTTATGTCGCAAAAGCAGCTGCACTTATGCTGCGCCAGTCAGAATGTGTTAAGGAACTGAGAGCGAGTGTATATAAGATATACATAGTTTGGCATCAAACAGATGAGTTGCAAACATAGGCTAGCAGTTCGGCAAAATGCTTACAGGAAGTTCTGATTTGCATCCTACATAAACGCTAAGCTTCCGGAGTCTTCACATTCAAATATTAGAACGCGAGCTTCAGTCAATACCGATCTATCGCTGATGTTGATAAAATTTCATTTTTCGCCTTGCAATAACGGATTTTTGCTCTTAAGTTTATCAATTATAGTTAACAACAGCGCGAAGCTAGACACGAACAAGAAAGTACACAGGACTAGCGCTGTTACTTTCGTGTCCGTGTCTACATCGCGCTGTTTTTAACAATGAACATGTACACACTAGCTCGCATTCACTCGGTTTTAGGTATCATTTAAATAGTGTTACACCGGGAATTTCTCATAAACGCCATGCGCCCACAGCAAAAAGGAAAAAAAGAACAAAAAATCTGCCTTCTTTTTTCTATATGACTGTTGTGACTCATAACGGAGGTAAGGAACTGCTCAATGTACGGTCATTATTATTGTTGTGTTTGGCTATAGAATACATCAATCTCGTCCATGCAGTCAATATTTTGTTTTTCCTTCTGAGATTCCACAAAATCATCAGGAATTTTAGGTTCAAACAGGACCCCTCGATAACAATTAAAAGTTCATAATCGCTCAATCGACCATTTTGAGCACGCACCGGTGAAAAATAGCCATACAACTTCGAAGCAAAGACTACAGCATATCCCGCTGAACCGTCACGCTTAGCACATTTGCACGGTTCCCTCCGCCCCATTCCTTTCGTATCCCTCTTTTAAATACATTGTGGAATGCAATGCTGCTTTCCATTATCCACTCCCCTAGCGCACCACCGGCCTCAAAGAACCGTAGCTAATTTGGTGAAAGTGTACAGCTGCAAAGTCGCGCTTAGAATGTCTTGCCTGAATGCGGGTGATTCGGGAATACAGAAGCGGTTTTTCTAGTAAGTAAGTGGTTTTCGCGGAATATTATTGTATTATTTGAGTAGTGGGCAAGTGACCCGGAAAAGAGTTGAGCTAATCCTCGGTTGGGATGAACTGGTTTTCCAGGAAAGAAAGAAAGGCATGAGAAGCACGCGCAAGAAGCGCGCAAGGTGAACAACAGTGTAAGAGAGAGAAAGTGGGTGGGGTGGAGTCGAAGCTAACAGTACAAAGGTCATTGTGTGACACTCGCGGACAGCCAACACAGCTGTATAAAAAGCTGACGGCTTGCCCGACTGTCAATCGACTCGCTGTTTTTCAAGCAGTGTTATGGATTCCCGGCTCGTGAACGAACTCCTTCTCCGTCTAGGGCACCCACTGCTGATGCCACAGACGGCGGCGCTGGTGCTCGAATACTGCACCGTCAGAGGAGCCTGCGACTGCGACCAGCTGCTGGACATGGGCTGCGAAGCTGCCGAATACTGGGCGACCGTATTCCGGCAATTCGACAGACATGCTCGTGGCTACTTTTCCAGCGACGACCTTCAGGAAGCTCTGCTGGCCTGCGGCTACCCGGTGCTGGGTGACTTTTTGACGTGCCTGCGCCCGATCTATTCACCCAACGGCTGGATTTCCTTCGACGCTTTCGTGAAGGTTTGCGCCGTTATCGGAAGCGTCTGCAAGTGAAGCGATTTCACAGCAGCTCCTCCCCAAAGGCCCTTTTCAGGGCTACCCAACTGCTGCTTTGGCTGAGTTCTCTACTCACGATCTCTCTCCGTGTTGCCCTCGCGACAATATCCTCAATTTATACTCTCTTTTAATACGATTGGTTCACCTTTTTAATCATAGCTCTATCAAGGCGCTTCCCATGTCCAACGCCAATATAACGATGCTGACGCTATGACAGTAGTTCGCACGTTGAATGAAATTAAATGGTATTATTCTTGTGCTCAAGCTAAAGCGTATACGCCAGAGGCTCCATAGAAGACAGCACATAGAAGTGTTGCTTGAGACTGGGCTAGTTGTAAGCAGTCTTGGACGCACAGAGCAGTCGCTGACAACGGAACAAGTCACACAAAGACAGAAACTCTCCTTGTGGCTTACTTCGTCCGTTGTCCGCTACCGCACTGTTTTTTGAAGGCCACATAGACGATGTAATTCAATGCAACCAAAACGTGCAGAAAATAATTATGTGCAGACTTGGCATGAAGTCTATTTCTCGATTTGAAAGCAACGTGCGTGCGCGTTTTTCATACGGTGTGTGTTTTATTGGACAGACTTAGTTGAGCGTCCCCAACAACGTGTTGCGGATGCCCAACTACATCTGTCTATTCTCCCGTGGTACGGTAAAGTCCAGGATATCTCGGCATCAGTTCTCACTAGGGTAAGGGTTGTAGCGAAAAGTAGAGAGTTCTGGTTGAGCTCATCAAAATATTTATAAAAGCACAATAGTTCCCTGAATGATAAGCCAACGTCATACTGCGCGGATACGCCTGTTATTCTGTATAAGGTGGAGTAACGCTTTCACAAACCATGCATTTGTACTTTGTTCCTGTTTTTTAAATAAACGTCAACTTTCTTTGCCCGAAGGAAACGGGTTCCGGAAAAAACGTCCCCGGAATAAATGTCCCCGGGAGGTACGTCCCCTGAATAAGCGTCCCCAGAAAAAATGTCCCCATTTGCGCTGTCGGAAAAAAACGTCCCCTCAAACGTTTCGCCTTCAAGTCGCCAATTCTTTATTTCTCATTGCCACAAGAAAAAGAGGATCCGCGCGAAGATTGCAGTTTGCTGAAATTTAATGTGCAAGAAATATATATCTGTATTATTTCCACGACACAAAAGGCGAGAATACAGACAAGGCGCAATAATGACGGACCAGCTGTCATTATCGCCAGCAGCGGAGCAAAATATACCCACCGAATCCGGTCATCCTCAGGGATCTTGTTATTCCGGCACGTTGGATTATGGCCGCGTCCAACCGTTCAAAGCGCTTCCTGTGCTACAATACTGTCCCAGAGACTTAAAACAGACTACTTGTATTTGCCAGCGCAACGTGCTTGGAGTTATTAGCCGAGAGCAGCACAAGAGGAATGACCGCATTGAAAGGTTTAATGCCAGAAGCTGGCCCAGAAATACTAGAATATTTTGAAGAAACGTATGTTTCGGGTACTTACAGGCGGTTAAAGAGAGCTGACAACATAGTTAGTCTTCGGCGAACAACTCCCACTTACCCCCAGCTATGTGGAATGTTCACTCGGCCACTCTTGATGGAGGACCGGACGAACAATCATGAGGAGGCCTGGAACAGAAGGCTGGGAAACATCGTGGGCCACAGCCGCCCAAGAGAGTGGAAGGCGATAGACGCCTTGCGCTCAGAAAAAGCCACCGTGACAATGAAGATGGTCCAGTCTCGAGTCGGTGCACCCCAAAGAAGAGGCTCAAATCAGCGGTCATGACCAGCTTGTTCACAACGTATGTGTGGACTATACTGCCGGGACGACGAAAATTGAAGATTTCCTAAGGGCTATTGGACATATGATTCGGTTTTAACTTCAATCTTTTTCGAACACAATATGGCCGAACATTTGCGAAGTGTCAAATAAAGAATGCAATGTTTTGTCAAGTCAGTTCGCGCAGGATTCGTTTTCCCGTAAATTTTTCACTTGGGCGACATTTTTTCCTAGAGAGCAATGCCAGAGGGGACGTATCTTCCGGGGACGTATATTCCGGGGACGTCTTTTCCTACACCCGAAGGAAACATAACGGTGGCGCAAGGGTTGTTTAAGTGGAAAACTTTCTCGTTTGTTGTGGCAAATCTTGTGAACAATCTTTTTCTTTAACGCATACGAATTTCTAGGCTCTCCAAAAAGTCCATCCTCATTCTAACACAATTCCTACGTTTGACAGCAAAAAAATAAATATTATCAACAAGGAAACTTACCTCCATCGCATAGAATCGCAAGCTCTCGGCATGTATGATGGGCAAATATCTCGGCGTGCCTTCTGTATTACGCATGTCGAAACTTTTCTGCTTAACAGCATTGAGTCCGTTGACGCTTGAGCCAGGTTCTGCCTTAGTCCGTGTCCCACATGCTCGACTTCATGTTGTTGAAAGTGAAAATAAAGCCATTGATCAAACAACAGGCTGTTTCTTACAATGTAGCACGGTTATGACGCTGAAGATAGAGCAATTTTGTAGCAAACTTATGCGCTGCAACAAAAAGTAACACTCATAAGGAACTGACGATCCGCATTGCTGGCGTAGCGGTTACAATGCTCGCTAGTCAAGCAGGAAGACGCGGGTTCAATACCCGCCACGGCGATCGTATTTCGATGGAGAAGAAATGCTACAGGAAGGTGTTCTGCGCGATCTGACTGAACATTCAATAATACGATGTCTCACTGAACTCAGGTGCGCAGCGGCACCTTAGTGAGTAACACAGACGGGATGACGAGGCACAAGAGCCAGCGTCCCCGGGAATTGCGGAGGCGTTCGAAATGATCAAAAAGAAACACATGTGCCTGAGCTGCCCTTCTATTCCTCTAATTGATGACGAAATGGCCTTTCTAGAACGTGCGGCGTTCTGATATTCTACGCATAAGTTATTGCTGTGGTTGTTGGTTACCTGTGTGTGCGTGTGTATGTGTGTGGGGGGGGGGGTACGGTTTTCTTCTTAATCTTTCTTCCCCGTATTTATCCTTGTTTTTTTTAAAATAAACATTCAGTTGTTGGACAGCTCCTGTGTCGTCGTTTCTTTTTCTCGTCCGTGTTCCCTTTGCGCTGGCTGTGATGAGTATTTTTCATCTGGCCCAAGTCGCTAGCCTAAAACAAAACATATCACTTGTAATGTTGTGAACTTCAGCTAGCCATTAGAGAAAATGTTCATCTGAAATATTCATTTACATTCCACACAAACATCAACCGCCTCAATTCTTCATTCATTCAATAAATCCATGTGCTTTATTTTGCTGTTGGTGGAACAAAATTTGGTGTTGCCTTAAATACTGCTACTAATGGCCAAAAATATTTCCAGTGAGGTCTCCATTCTCCTTTAGGCATAGCAAAAGAAAAAAAAAACTGGTTTGGTGTTGCTGCTCACTCATCGCGGTGATAAGAAAACACTGAACGACAGATGACGCGTGCTATTCTAGGTGGCTTGAGAATGCGTCGTTCACACACCGCGTTTCTTTTAAATGCGAAGCATTTCTTAGCGAACTTCTGCGACTTTGAGCGTATCTATCTATCTATCTATCTATCTATCTATCTATCTATCTATCTATCTATCTATCTATCTATCTATCTATCTATCTATCTATCTATCTATCTATCTATCTATCTATCTATCTATCTATCTATCTATCTATCTAGCCGCCTACGACTTTGTGCTCTCCTGGCCATTTCGTTAATCGGATGTATACCAAAATCGGTGTGTCATAACATGGCCTTATTACGAACATAAATGACAGGTCATATCATGAAAATCATGACACGCATGTCATGAACAGCATGATTTACATTCCACGACCTCAGGCTCTTGCAGCCGTTCCGTTAATTTCATATACACCCAAATTAGTACGGCGTGACAAGAATTCATGACGAACATAATGACTGGTCCTAACATGCAAATCATGACGCGCATGTCATGTGCAGCATGATTTACATGACATGGTCTCTGGGCGCTCGCGGCCGTTTAAATGAAGGGATATATACGAAAACTGGTATGACGAGACATTTATGTATGACGAACATAACTGACACGTGGTAACATGAAAATCATGAGATGCATGTCATGTATGACATGATTTACATGCCACGCTCATGGCGCACTCGCGGTCGTTTCGCTAGATTGATATACACCAAAATTGGTATTGTGCTATGTGACTGTATGAGGAACATGAATAACAGGTCGTAGCATGAAAACCATGACATCCATGACATGTATGTCATGATTTACATGCCACGCTCGTGGTGCATTTGCGGCCGTTTCGCTTGCATGATATACACCAAAATTGGTATTGCGCGAAACGACCGTATGACGAACGTAAGTGAGAGGTGGTAACATGAAAATCATGACATGCAAGTCATGTACAACCTGATTTACATGTCACGCTCATGGTGCGCTAGCGGCCGTTTCAGTAGATTGATATACACCAAAATTGGTATTGCGCGAAGTGACTGTATGAAGAACATGAATAACAGTTGGTAAGATGAAAACCATGACATGCATGTCATGTATATCATGATTTACAAGCCACGCTCATGATGCATTTGCGGCCTTTTCGCTTGCTTGATATCAATCAAAATTGGTATTGTGCTATGTGACTGTATGAAGAACATGAATAACAGGTGCTGGCATGAAAACCATGACATCTATGACATGTATGTCATGATTTACATGCCTCGCTCATGGTGCACTTGCAGCCGTTTCGCTTGCATGATATACACGAAAATTGGTATTGCGCGACACGACCGTATGACGAACGTAAGTGAGAGGTGGTAACACGAAAATCATGACATGCAAGTCATGTACAACCTGATTTACATGCCACGCTCATGGTGCGCTAGCGGCCTTTTCAGTAGATTGATATACACCAAAATTGGTATCGCGCGAAGTGACTGTATGAAGAACATGAATAACAGTCGGTAAGATGAAAACCATGACATGCATATCGTGTATGTCATAATATACATGCCACGCTCATGATGCTTTTGCGGCCGCTACGCTAGCTTGATGTACACCAAAATTGGTATTGCGGGCAGCGACTGTATGACGAACGTAAATGAGACATGGTAACATGAAAATCATGACATGCATGACATGTAGGACATGATTTACGTGTCATGGTCATGGCGCATTCGTGGCCGTTTCGCTTGCATGATATACACCAAAATTGGTATTGCGCGACGCGACTGCATAACGAACGTAAATGAGAGGTGGTAACATGGAAACATGACATGCAGGTCATGTACGACATGATTTGCAAGCCACACTCATGATACATTCGCGGCCGTTTTCCTAGCTTGATATATACCAAAATTGGTATTGCGCGAAGCGACTGTATGACGAACATGAATAACAGGTGGTAACATGAAAAACGTGACATCATGTCACGTATGTCATGACTTACATGCCGCGCTCATGGTGCACTCGCGGCCATTTCGCTCGTTTGATATACACCAAAATTGATATTGCGCGATGTGACTGTATGGCGAACATAAATGAGAGGTCTTAATATGCGAATCATGTTATGCATGTCATGTACGGTATGATTTACATGCCGCTGTCATGGTGTGCTTCCGGCCATTTTGTTAACTGATATAACAAAATTGGTATGGCACGACACGAGTGCGTGATGAACATAAGCGACAGGTATTTACCAGAATATGCGTTTCATTGGGATGGTGTATACTAGATTGTGCATGCATGCGTGCATGGCAAACATGCGATATATGGTGGACTAGATGCCATGGCATGAATGATTTCATTTGGCTCAAAGACAAACAAGGCGATGTATGCAGCTCTTTGCTGGCTGCTTCGCATTACATCGATTCCCGCAGTGCGTGGGATCTGCCGAATTTTTTCTTTTTGTTGCTACCTTTCCTAAACTTTTCAGCTGGATGATAGTCCGCTTCAAACCACTTTGTGAAGAGAAGCTATAAGCATATTATCGCAATGGATGTATTAACAGAAGCAGAGATGGCATCCAACTTCTAAGAAAGGCAGCCCGCAAGAGTAGAAACTTGTGCGAGTTCCTTTTGGTAGCGGCGGCGTATAACGCAGGGCGTGAATGTAGCAGTAAAAAAGCGACAGTAGAAAAAGTGCTGAGTACCAACAGTTTGCAGCCAGTGCTTTTTCTCTAGTCTGTCCCTATTCTGCTCCGTTTGCGCGATATCTTTTACACTGTTCTACAAAGGATCGCAGCGAATTCCCCTGAGTTGTCCGGCTTGGAAGCTTTCCCCAACGTCATTCGCCATCTAACTTTCAAACAATTATCTCAATACTATACTGCTTTCTATTGTACTCTCTCCTCCTCCTTCCACGACATAGGCTCTTTGAATTTGCCCCGAGAACTGTGCCTAATTTGGCTTATACATAGCGATGCGTAGTTGTGTCGAAGTGGTCAGACCGTCTGCGAATAATGCACTGAGGCAAGCACTAAGTACACGCGTATTTCTACGAAGAGCACCTGCTGTGAAGGTCGTTTAAATCGAAACTGTGGGTCTGTGGCCTCCTACATTGTTTGCGCCGCATCGGTATAAGATATCGGAGGCCTGCATTCGCAATTTCGTTTTCCGGATGCCATACTTTCTAACTGTCGTCCTCGCCGCTATTTTATGTGGGCACACTGCACTAGACATGTTTTCGGCAATGCAAATTATATTTAATGTTCCTCATCACGCCTTGGAGATGTTAGTTAATTTGGTTTCCATGGCGCAAAATCAGCTAAGGCCGTGCTGCGCCCGTCACACGGTGTTGAGTAATGAACATTGAAATGATGTCGTTTAAAGCTTATTTCAAAAGTGTCAGTCTCTTAAAAAGTTCTGCCTACCAGACAAGGGTACAAGAGGATCATCTCCAAGAAGTACAGCAGGGTGGAATGGCCTGTGTTGTTTGTACAGTTGGCCAAAAAATAAATTTTGTCTCTGCGGAGCACTATGCGGCCACGTGATTAGGATGTGTATAACTGTTAAGGGTTCTGGACATTTCTGACAGGGTTGTTGTATTCCCATGCTATGCTAATCGATAATTAGTTGGACAAGAAGTTGACAATTCCCAGGGTGCATAGCGGTTATAGTGCAAAAGTGCAGGCTAAGCAAATTTTCGCCTTCCACATTAAGGTATTCTTGGTAGGTGACGTCAACTTCGACGTGGTTCTGAATATTCATGCTCAAGCATTCGGGAAGCCTGACATCCTACATTGGAGTAAATCGTTTTCGCTGAAGTTTTATTCTTGCACGGGAGCACTGAACATGTTATTTTGAAAACGTTAGCTGTGCTAATAACCGGTTGGTGCAAACTAGGTTTGATAGAAAGAAAGAAAGAAAGAAAGAAAGAAAGCAAGAAAGAAAGAAAGAAAGAAAGAAAGAAAGACAAAAAGAAAGGCACGACCCGTATGAAAATGGTGATGTCCGGGAAATGTCCTTTCTGTTTCCCATTGACGTCCTACATGACCTTTATGGTTCCTCTTCCTTTTTGTGACCTGCAGGACGCTACTTTATGTTTACGAAACCCTTCCTCGGCCTATCGAAGGATTCCTTCTTGTCTCCTGTAGGATGTGTCCTTTATGTTTACGGCAGGATGTTACCTGGCAGCGAACTATATGTTACCGGCAGGAGCACCCGAGCTCATAAGTGGGTAACATGTGGTAGTACAAACACATTTTTTGTCAGTGCCGTAGCCAGAGGGGGGTTTGGGGGTGCCGAAGCCCACCCCCAAAATTTTTGCATTATAACACACACACACATAAATATATATATATATTTTCTGGGGGGGGGGGCTAGCCCCCCCCCGAAATTTTGATGGTTTTGATGATTTCGGGGGTATATATAATAAACACCCCCTCCATCAAAATTTCGGGGGGGGGGCGGCCTAGGCCCCCCCCCGAAAAAAGTCCTGGCTGTGGAAAAAACTAATATATATATATATATATATATATATATATATATATATATATATATCAGGCCCGTAGCCAGGAATTTTTTTCGCGGGGGGGGCGGGCCACTTGATGAAAACCTTGACGTTTTCAGAAAGACACCTACTTCACCAAAATTTCGGGGAGGGGGGGGGCTTGGGCCCCACGGGCCCCACCCCCTTGGCTATGGACCTGATTATATATATATATATATATATATATTTTTTTTTTTTGTCGTCGCACTGGATAAAAGTTGTATTTGATACTTTTTTAGTTTGACATAAGCGCAATCATTGCATAACAATCTCGCGTGTAGACATCTGCACTAATTGTATAACATTAACTGAAGCAAAACTGCTAGCCGGCCTAGTTGGAACGAATTCATTGTAGTACTTGCGCGAGAACAAACGGGGACGAAGAAAGGAGACACACGGACAAGCGCAATCTAACAACTGATTTATTTTTGAAAAAAGCGTTTGCTTAAAAGCCCAACGTGATCTGCGCGCTTCCGCCAGAGAGCACACACCATCCGCGCATACAACAATCAATGGACCACAATTGCCGAGATCATCGCGTCCACACACACACACGAAGCACCTACATCGACAAAATGAAAAGGGAACATCATTAAAGATACGCGGACAGCAGCGAAATCTCCTTATCTAATAAAGCAACAGACGGATGGCTGATGCACTTGTCTTCTAGTCTATTGATCCAAAGCGCCTCAACTATTCCCTCGCAGTCTTGTTCCGGTGTTTGAACAGAATGCCAGTGCCTCCAGACTGAGGTATGCAGCCACATTCTTTACAGTGCATGGCCATATGCGTACTAGGGCGACCTTTTAGGCTGGACAAATGCTCCCTTATTCTAGTGTTGCAGCAACGTCCAGTCTGCCCCACGTACGCATGACCACACGTCAAAGGAATGTTATACACCGCATTAGTCGCGCATTCCACAAACTGGTTCTTGCTCGGATGTTTGATATTGCATTCTTTCTTTGCTCGTTCCTTGCATTCGAACATCTTTTTCACCTTGGCACACACCTTTCCTATTTTGTTATGGGCTGAAAACACCACTTTCACTCCGTAGTTTCGGCTACCTTTTTAAGTCGGTGTGACAGGCCGTGTACATACGGAATAACTGAAACCTTAGAAAATGGTTCATTTTTTCTGGGGTTAGCACCGCTTAAGTCATCTTCCTGTTTTAATTTCTTCATTAGCCTAGTGCATGAAGCCTGCAGAATGGTGTTTGGATACCCGGCTTCCCGCAAGCGAGCAACTTGCTGTAAAAACACGGTGTTCACAGTATGAAAACATGACTTTCTTAACGCTGATATGAAACAAGACATTACAATACCATTCTTAACAATTCTGGAATGATTAGATGCATAATTCAAAAGCGGCTTCCCCGCTCTAGGTGAGAGCTGCCAGCACACATGCCCTGGTTGAAATTCTAACTTGATATCAAGAAACTGCAATTTGCTGCCTACAGGTACTTCAGACGTAAATGTCAAGCCTTTTCCCCGAGAACTGAAGGCGTCAACCACCCTATTCTTGAACCCTTCCTTGTCCTCTTGTCTGCCCAATATCAAATAGTCGTCAACATACCTGTATATCTTGTATGTTATACCTTCTAAATCATTTTTGAGATCTCTGTCAATACTTCCCAGAAATATGCTGCTGAGGATTGGAGCCACCTTAGAACCAATGCACACCCCCTTGGCCTGTATGTAAGTTCCATCACAGAATCCTACGTGCGTATTCTGTAAATAAAAAAGCAAAAGTTCTAGGAAGGATTCAACCGTCATCCCACACGTGTTGCGGAAAGCAACTTCATCGTTGTCCTTTGTGATGCAGTCTTTAACTGAGCTCATGAGGGGTCCTTGCGGTAAAGAATAGAAGAGGTCCTGCACGTCTATGCTAAACCCCCAGTTGCAACCGCTTATACTGTCCGATGCCAAAAACTTAACAAGCCCGTCAGAGTTGTCCAACAAGAACGGGTCTTGTACTACCAAGGAATCCAGCTTTTTCTGGAGGAATCCCGCGACAAGTACCTGCCAAGACCCTCTCTCCGACACAATTGGCCTGAACGGAATTCCTTCCTTGTGTGTTTTAGCGGAGAAAAATATGTCCAATTTCATTCCTTTCGAGTTCTTTACTTCTAGCGCGAGCTTTTCTTGGTTGCATCCTTTTAGTAGCTCAACCGCCTTCTTTTTCGCATCTTCTACCTTTACGTCACTTCTTTTGAAGCACTTGTGAACTGCTTGGACAGCTTTATCTAAATAACACTCATTTGGTAAAACCACAAAAAAACCTTCTTTGTCCGCCTGCACAACACGTAGCCTTTCATCAACCAAATACTTAGCAGTCCTCTCAACATCCGCCGTAGATCTACTGCTCACCTCAACCTTGGCAACCACGTCCACACATTCCACCACGCACCGTTCCTTCTCTTTCTCCGGGACACTCCTGGCAATGTCTCTTGTGAGCGCCAACTTGTCGACGATGCTGAGCCTTGGTTCCACGCAGTACTTTGGCCCACACTTGAGAACCTCCTGATGTCGTTTGGCCACCTTTGCACCTTCTAGTATCAGAAGGCGTCCTTCGGTTACGTCTGTCTTCTTCTTCTTCGGCGGCAAGCTTCGACGCACGTCGTTCCACAGAACCTCAGTCAAGATATTTGCCTGTCGGTGCCACTCTCGGAAGGCCTTCACATTGAGATGACCCTCGGAAGCAGTCGAGCAGGCCACCATCAGACAATCCTTGAAGTGTCTGACCTGTCTTCGGCTCTCAGATCTCAAAATCTTAACCATTCTTCTTCCATGTCCTGCAGAGGGCGGCAGCCATCCATTCACCAGCAAAACGTCGTTTGGGCACTGACCGAGTTTTAGGAACCAGCTTAACACCCGTGCTCTGCATTCGCAGACCGCTATTAAAGGCACCAGAACAGCTGGGCTTCTTAAGTCAAAGTTAGAACAACTAGAAAGAGGGCCGGAAGAACTAGAAATGAACTGAAGCAAAACTGCTAGCCGGCCTAGTTGGAACGAATTCATTGTAGTACTTGCGCGAGAACAAACGGGGACGAAGAAAGGAGACACACGGACAAGCGCAATCTAACAACTGATTTATTTTTGAAAAAAGCGTTTGCTTAAAAGCCCAACGTGATCTGCGCGCTTCCGCCAGAGAGCACACACCATCCGCGCATACAACAATCAATGGACCACAATTGCCGAGATCATCGCGTCCACACACACACACGAAGCACCTACATCGACAAAATGAAAAGGGAACATCATTAAAGATACGCGGACAGCAGCGAAATCTCCTTATCTAATAAAGCAACAGACGGATGGCTGATGCACTTGTCTTCTAGTCTATTGATCCAAAGCGCCTCAACTATTTCCCTCGCAGTCTTGTTCCGGTGTTTGAACAGAATGCCAGTGCCTCCAGACTGAGGTATGCAGCCACATTCTTTACAGTGCATGGCCATATGCGTACTAGGGCGACCTTTTAGGCTGGACAAATGCTCCCTTATTCTAGTGTTGCAAAAGCGGCTTCCCCGCTTTTAAAAGGATGCAACCAAGAAAAGCTCGCGCTAGAAGTAAAGAACTCGAAAGGAATGAAATTGGACATATTTTTCTCCGCTAAAACACACAAGGAAGGAATTCCGTTCAGGCCAATTGTGTGGGAGAGAAGGTCTTGGCAGGTACTTGTCGCGGGATTCCTCCAGAAAAAGCTGGATTCCTTGGTAGTACAAGACCCGTTCTTGTTGGACAACTCTGACGGGCTTGTTAAGTTTTTGGCATCGGACAGTATAAGCGGTTGCAACTGGGGGTTTAGCATAGACGTGCAGGACCTCTTCTATTCTTTACCGCAAGGACCCCTCATGAGCTCAGTTAAAGACTGCATCACAAAGGACAACGATGAAGTTGCTTTCCGCAACACGTGTGGGATGACGGTTGAATCCTTCCTAGAACTTTTGCTTTTTTATTTACAGAACACGCACGTAGGATTCTGTGATGGAACTTACATACAGGCCAAGGGGGTGTGCATTGGTTCTAAGGTGGCTCCAATCCTCAGCAGCATATTTCTGGGAAGTATTGACAGAGATCTCAAAAATGATTTAGAAGGTATAACATACAAGATATACAGGTATGTTGACGACTATTTGATATTGGGCAGACAAGAGGACAAGGAAGGGTTCAAGAATAGGGTGGTTGACGCCTTCAGTTCTCGGGGAAAAGGCTTGACATTTACGTCTGAAGTACCTGTAGGCAGCAAATTGCAGTTTCTTGATATCAAGTTAGAATTTCAACCAGGGCATGTGTGCTGGCAGCTCTCACCTAGAGCGGGGAAGCCGCTTTTGAATTATGCATCTAATCATTCCAGAATTGTTAAGAATGGTATTGTAATGTCTTGTTTCATATCAGCGTTAAGAAAGTCATGTTTTCATACTGTGAACACCGTGTTTTTACAGCAAGTTGCTCGCTTGCGGGAAGCCGGGTATCCAAACACCATTCTGCAGGCTTCATGCACTAGGCTAATGAAGAAATTAAAACAGGAAGATGACTTAAGCGGTGCTAACCCCAGAAAAAATGAACCATTTTCTAAGGTTTCAGTTATTCCGTATGTACACGGCCTGTCACACCGACTTAAAAAGGTAGCCGAAAACTACGGAGTGAAAGTGGTGTTTTCAGCCCATAACAAAATAGGAAAGGTGTGTGCCAAGGTGAAAAAGATGTTCGAATGCAAGGAACGAGCAAAGAAAGAATGCAATATCAAACATCCGAGCAAGAACCAGTTTGTGGAATGCGCGACTAATGCGGTGTATAACATTCCTTTGACGTGTGGTCATGCGTACGTGGGGCAGACTGGACGTTGCTGCAACACTAGAATAAGGGAGCATTTGTCCAGCCTAAAAGGTCGCCCTAGTACGCATATGGCCATGCACTGTAAAGAATGTGGCTGCATACCTCAGCCTGGAGGCACTGGCATTCTGTTCAAACACCGGAACAAGACTGCGAGGGAAATAGTTGAGGCGCTTTGGATCAATAGACTAGAAGACAAGTGCATCAGCCATCCGTCTGTTGCTTTATTAGATAAGGAGATTTCGCTGCTGTCCGCGTATCTTTAATGATGTTCCCTTTTCATTTTGTCGATGTAGGTGCTTCGTGTGTGTGTGTGGACGCGATGATCTCGGCAATTGTGGTCCATTGATTGTTGTATGCGCGGATGGTGTGTGCTCTCTGGCGGAAGCGCGCAGATCACGTTGGGCTTTTAAGCAAACGCTTTTTTCAAAAATAAATCAGTTGTTAGATTGCGCTTGTCCGTGTGTCTCCTTTCTTCGTCCCCGTTTGTTCTCGCGCAAGTACTACAATGTATAACATTAATTCACGACACACGAACGTTTTGTGGCGATTAATAGCATCGTTGTTCATGTGTTCAAAATTTTTTCAAATTTCGCGCGCTTAGATTTCGATTTTTTTTTTCCGAGGTCAAGACATTGTACGCCTCAACTATTTATGTACATTATATTTACATAATTTTTTTTTAATATTTGAAAGCGTAAATTCAGGTTTTTAGTTAGCGCGATGCGCAAATGCGGTATACGTCTGCGAGGCTGATACCACGTGATATCACTTTTTCTTGTTTTGCGGTTGCTGCACGTTGCACGCCGCGTCGTGAAGGGCCGAGCAGGCCGAGTTTGAGTGAATTTTTCCCTTGTTTGAAGTGTGCTTGCGCCTTGTGCTCGTCCTGTGTGTTCTACCGGTGCTGCTTATTACGAGGATGCGCTATACTCAAGCGAAGACCGGCTGCTTCATATCGTGGAGCACTCACCAGGTATGTACCACGTTGCTGCTGTCAGCGCTTGGTTAACACCGAGAGCGCGATAATAACGCCGTTAACCAAGTTTTTCTTAACCAGTAGACGATAAATGAGCTTTTATTAACGTAGCGAGCTTGTTTGTGTCTATCATTTCACCAGGATCAAGGCACGTTTGTGTGATTTTAAGCGCGGGCGAGCTTTTTCTTTCGTTTGACGCGTAAACTAGAGTGCGCATGCGCGGCTGTGATTCGGCGGGGGATTTGAACAGAGTTGTGGCGGTGCCCTCCTCTGTCGGCAGTGGTGTTGGAGGGTGGCCCCGCTCGCGGTAAACTACTATTTTGGCTTAATAGATGGGCGAAGACGGCGTTTGTTAGCTATAAGCGTCGATCGTGCCTAAGGCGCGTATGCTTGGACCTGTTAGTAATTCATGCTCACTTTTTTAGCGCACTGAACTCTTCTACGTCAGTTCCATATGCTGCGCGTACTCTTTTCAATAGCTACAGGATCGTTATAATAGCAATGTTTTGACTACTATCAGAGAGATGTGTTTTCCTCCTTGCGGGTGGTCAAACGTGTGCATGTGTATGCATCCGCGCTGGCACGTATCTTTAACTGCCGTGATACTCGGGTTGATGCGTGTGCGTGATCTTGAAATAGCATGTTGCTTCGTCTTAGGTACGGCTCGCGAAGCTTGAACTTACGCTGAGGTGTTCATACAGCCTGTTTCGTGAAATTCGGCCGATGTTTTCACCCGCAACATAGGTTGCCTGATGCGGCCGGCACCCGTGCGTGTTAAGCCGTACGTTAAACTTGAACTGTACTCCAGCGAATCCTTCATGTCTATTTGGGGCAGAATTGTCGCACCTAAACAGTGCAAGCGCTAATTCGAGCATCAGTCCACGCGTTCGAGCACAACTTTTTTATTCTGCTTGTTTCTGTCGTGTTTGGCTTTTGTTATTTTGTTCTGGTTATTAAGAATTGTATACACCTCGCCCCACCTTGGCGTTAAAACTTCGCTAAACACTTACTTGTACGGGTACGAACATTATAAACAGCTTGTACCACCACCTCCAGTGACATTTTCTGGTAGATGAAAAGCTTAACGGTCTATCGGATAAAGTAAATTCTCTAGGCATGCGCTACAGATGTTAAAAAGGATCCGTGGTATGTGCAACATATGAACATCTTATTTATTGCTCATAACTTGCAATAATGTTATACATACTTCACGGTATGCATGCATAAGTCATGCATGTGTTGCTGTTCAAATGTAAAATTAGACAATGTATTGTATCTGAGAACACAACAAATCTAGACTGTGTTTTTTCACGCTGTTAGCATTGAAACAATTATACAACTCCAGAAATAACGTTCATCGAATGTTTATTGTGTATTTGCTAAATTGTGGTTAATAGCTTCCAGGATTCTGGTTGCCAGAGATTGTTGCAGAAGCCTGCATGCTTTATTGGGATGGCATGTGGTTCAAGATTGGTGCCTTGTAAGTCTTAGCATTTCCACCTTTTTCTCCACATGGCCATTAGACAGCCTGTGATGCATTAGTGAGGAGTATTGCTTTTTTAGCCAACCAGAATCATTGAACCTAATGACCGCAATTTAGCAGCACACAATAGTAGAGTGAAACCAATTTCTGACATTATATAATCATCCCAATGTGAGCAGCCTGAAGAAAGCTACGTTAGTTGTGTTTGCAAGCAGACATAATTTAATTTACATGTTACGTGCAATGGATACATGATGAATGTGCATAATGTCATGTATGTGCAGTGCTATTGTGCTCTTGTGCAATAAATAAAATATTCATATGGTGCATATTGCATTGCATTCCCTTTAAGGAACACAGCGTATAAGTATCATAATAAAGCTACAGGAACACAAATGTGCCTGTGTGAATGCATACTCACACATAGGTTTGGCTAGCTGCAAGAACAGAATTTACCGATAGCAGCCAATGATATTACTCACGCACAGAACTTTCAATTACACGTGGTTGACACATACAGCAAACAGGGGGCATATTTTCCTAAGAGCTGTAACGTTGCGTTAGTACGTGAGCAAGCTAAAATGGTAAGGTTAGATCCTCGACATCAAAAGCATAAAAAGTTCTTCCACAACACGCATTTTATTGCATTTATTTCGGAGCATTCCCTTTATGTATATCGCACCTGAGTGGAGTCAGGTGCCACCGAATATGGTGGCCGTGCACTGCATCTATACCCACACAGAACTAAGAACACAATTCCAGCATGATGGGAACATACTGTACGTTAAGCTCTTGTGAAACATTTCGTGACTACTCCTTCTGTATTTTAGGCTTCAGGGTACGAATGTACTGTAGAGAAAGCACACCCTAGCGTACCCTGCATTATGCAGGAGCAATATTCAAGCACATTTCTTACACATCTGCGATGAGGAATATTCTTTCATAAGGTTGCGACTGTGTTCACCAAGAATGCATCAAACAAGTTTTTCTTGTAACTTCTCTAGTTTCTGTACGTCCTGCTTGTTTTAAACTTATCTAAAATATAATGTTCCAGATCAGTTAAAAAAGAACGTGTGAGGAATTGAGCTTTGCTAACAGACACTAGTGTCACTAAATTGTTATTTTGTTGTTTCCATTGCAGCATATACGTGCTCCTTGTGCAAAGTGAGTGTGAAAGAAATCCGGACAAGCCTGTCATCAATGGTGGCTCATGGACAAGTTCGTTGCTGATGTACAGCAGCTGCGCATGGCTTCTGTTTCCTGTACAAGGGGAACTGCACTGAGAACAGCGGAGTGGGCACTTCAACCACCTGTTTGCTGTATTCAAGTAGCTCACATGTAGAGGGTGTTCAAAATTAAGCTGTTTGTTTTTCTTATAAAAAAGTCCGCACTGTAAGTCACGTCAAAGCCACCTTTGCAGATAAGTTATTATCCAGGGGGGCACAAAGTGGGACAATAATTATCGCTGTCAGCCGTGCAATTAACTGAGATTTAATAATGAACTTTTTTAGTGACTGCAGCAAGCGGGCATGTATGTATTAAGAAGTTTGAGCCAGCTGCATTTCTACACGATTCCACTTCAAAGAATTCTAGCATGTCTGAGCTCAGAGGTCCTGCTGCAAAGTTTAATTCTGGCTTGCATCATTGCACATGCAGGACCTTGAGCACTGGCACAAAGCTCCTCCCTGATGTGCCAGGTTTAATGTTACAGCGGGTCGAAGGCATAGGCAAACATGATAATGGTTACCCTTTTCCTGCGGGCTGGTGATAGCAAGCAGTGACTGCTCGTCACACCAGGGAGTAATATTTTGCTGATCCTCACCGCCTTGCATCATGTAAACCACAATTAAACTTTGCAGCGGGATATCTCGCAGCAGAGACATGCTAGAATTCTTCCAAGTGGAACTGTGTAGAAACACGACTGCCTCCAACTTTTCAATACAAAGACGCCCGCTTGCTGTAGTCACTAAAAATTTCATTATTTAATCTTAGTTAATTGGGCGGCTGACAGCAGTAATGTCTTACTTTGTGTCCCCATGGACACATAACTTACCTGCAAAGTTGATTTTCATGTTTTTCCCAGGGCTGAATTTTAATGCAACCATAAAGCACAATCCTGAATGTGTCAATGTTGCTTCCTTAGCTTTGTATTTTGTCTTTTCAAAATCTATTGAGTGAGCGGCTCTCTCGACTCGTGTGTCATGTTTTAATTCATATCTTATGTGCAGTTATCATTTTTAAAAGTGAACTTTCAATTTTGTGATAAGGCAGTAGTGCATCAATTCACTATTTTATTTTCACCTTAATATTCACCGTACATTTTGTAATATTTTTTTTTCATCAGGGTCATTTTTTATTTTATTTATACAAGTACCTGCAGCGCCACGAGGGCATTATTGCAGGGGGAACTGCACAAATGCTTTTCTAATCACACATATTCCATTGTCTTCCGGAAATTCATTTCCTATGTGCAATCATGTGATGTCCTGCTATGATGCCTAATCATATTTAACTTTGTTAATGATAACTTACAGAAGGCATTCTGAAATGTTGAAATGTAAGTCTCGGCATTGGGAGATGAATGGTGGCGACATTTTTTAAACTACACTGTTTTGTCTGCTTGCTTTAGTTGTGTGAAGTATAGTAATAATAATTGTTTGGATTTAACCACAATATGATTATGAGGGACGTCGTAGCGGAGAGCTCCTGAAATTTCGACCTCCTGGGTTCTATAAGTTGCACCTAAATCTAAGTAGATGGGCCTCAAGCATTTCTTCCTCGATCAAAAATGTGGCCACCGCGGCCGGGATTCATTCGCGTGACCTTCGGTTCAGCAGTCAAGGGTGACTTACAGTGTACTACTTTTGTGTGGGCTATAGTTTGCTTTAAATTATGCATGCTAAGTATGGCATTTTGGTGCCAACCACACATCTCTGGTAGTGCACTGATGTTGTGTTTGCCACATTCCTAATTTATTACAGTATTTAATTTTAGTATGCATTTATTGTGAGCAGCTCTGGGTAGCACACTGACGTTTGTCACATTCCTCATTTATTGCAGTATTTTTTATTTGTGTATTCTGAGTTTGTTGCGAAGTTATGATTGTTCCACTTCTTCCACTCTAGAAGGTTGCATACATTTGTAATTAACCCATGAAGCCCAACAAGTCACTCTGATACACTTAGGTGTGCAAAGCTTATCTAAGAAGCCCATAGTGTTTATAATGCCTTGGAAAGTGCCTCTTGGTCATAAATTGCTGTCATGATGAGTTTCTTAAAACATTTGTTTTTGCGTTTTTCAGAAATGAATGTACTCTTCATTACCAAAAAAGATGCAGAACAAGTTAAACCTTTAAAATGTTAATGATGTGTTGAGGCGTTATGGGGTTAAGCCTGATATGTTAATCCTATTTTTCTTCAACCGCCGACATATGTACGTTGCCAGTTTGAATATTGTCTATGAAATGCTCTAAACTGTACAGTGTAAATGATAATAAATGAGTAATATTGCAGAGTTTTGTATGCGTGTATATCCAAATTATAGCAGCCGTAATATGCTGCATCATACAGGCAATGCAATGGCCTAATTTCTGGTCTGCGTAAAAGGTGGCTACTTATAGGACACATACAGGACGGACACTTTGAGGAGACAGAAAGTCAGCGGCCAAATCGCGACATCTGGGAGACATAAAGGACGGTTACATATCGGATACATACAGGACGGTCACAGATGGGACACATACAGGACGGACACTTGGAGGACACAGAAAGTAAGCGGCCAAATCGCGACATCTGGGAGACATACAGGTTGTGTCCTCATGTTGCCTCGGGGAACCATACAGTACACTTCCAGGACATCACCATTTTCATAAGGGGAGACTGAAGGGGGAGAGGGTGAACGGTGACCAAGTTGAAGGGCAAACGGTAGATGGAAGTTTAGAATACAAAAGCCATTGTGAGACGTTCTCGGACAACGAGCAGGGCCGTAACTAAGCTGGAGTTGAGGGGGTTCTGACACCCCCGCCCCCTCCCAGAACAAACGTTTTTTTTTTTCACGCATAACAGTTCGGCTTGCGTAGAAAAGGACGTAACGTTTATAGCGTTAACGTAGTTAACGTTAACATAACGGTATAATGTTAACGTTAACGTAGACAAGGACGTAAAGAAATAACACACGGACAGGCGCTGTCCGTGTGTGATTTCTTTACATCCTCGTCTACGTTAAGCGCTCGCATTTCAAGCAAGCAGAATGGATCACCAACTAGCCCAGTCAGCCATTTTAACTGTTCGGGTGACAATAAAATACTTGCACACCTTCACAGTGACCACCAGTTGCCAAAGTGAGCCGTTGTACACAAAAACTCCCCCGAAGAAAATTCCTTGGTATGGCCTTGAACGAGGGTGGGTGTATAAAAATACGAAAACTTGCCGGATTGTCACTCGACTTGCTACTTCTCAAGGAGTGCGGCATGGGCTCTCGCCTCGTGAACGAGCTGCTTCTGCGGCTTCGCCAAAGGTCACGGCTGCCAATGATCATGCCACTGACTGCGGCGTTCGTGCTGGAGGCCTGCATGAGCCGCGGTTTCATGGAGTGCGCCGAGCTTCTGGACATGGCCTGCGAGGCCGTTGAGCGCTGGGCAGCCGTGTTCATGGAATACGACCATGAAGGAGATGGCTGGATCATGGACAGCGAGTTCCAGGCAGCACTTGCAACCTGTGGGTTCACAGTCCGAGGGGAATATTTGTCGCGTCTGGGCGTGACATATTCTCATTACGGCTGTGTTTCGTATGATGGCTTCTTGAAAGCTTGCGCGCGCGTCGCAAAACATCACTGGTGAAGTCTGCTCTCCGCTGCACCATAGCACATTTGCAAAGGCCCTTTTCAGGGCCACCGAACTTTTGCATTGGCTGAGTACTCCGCTGGTGATCACGCTCCGTGTTACCCTCATAACTTTCTCCTTAAAATATGCTTAGCTCCATTACATTATACTGACCGGTTGCTTCACACGGATTTCAAGGTTTGCTGAGGTCAAAAGAAAACAAATTTTTGCGTGGTGTTGCGGTCAGTCACCGCAGCTACGCACGCTACAGTGTAAAACATTATGTAAAATTAGAAATATTTTTACAGAAATGTACGATGGTCGTTTATTTATTATCTCTTATTGATAATAACAGATATGATCTCGAGAAAAAACAGGCAATTTGTGTTGTTAAAGTAAATCGTTGGTAGAGGCGTTCGGTCACGTGTATTTTTTATGCGAATAACGGCTTTCAAAACATACGTTCCCAATAAATAAACTATTCATATTTGTGAAAGCAAGATAGCGATAGTGAGAATTTTAGCTTTTAGAAAACGTCACTTTTAGAGATGCTGCCGCCCTTGCTTTGGCGCTCTGCAATCTTCTCTTTGGACGGACTACGTTGGTTATATGGTGTCAGCAAAGCTGCTTTTTTGTGACATTTCTGCCATCAGATGAGTGGCATTGTTTGCTAACTACTTTTTGTAGTTGCTATGTGTTTAATCGCTGTCATTTGTATATATATTTTGAAACACCGCCGGAGAAGTGCGGCTCCCACAAGGCCGCTGGGCCTGTGACACATCCAGGTGTCCGCGCTTGGCATCTTGATGAGTCATGCAAGCTTTCTCTCCACCCTTTCCTGTTATTCAGCCCTCTCTTCCTTTCACTTCCGTGTTTTCCTATTTTTCCACAGCACAGCGTTTCTCGAAGGAAATAATAAAGGCAAGAAAGGAAAACCACTGTCAGCGTTTATTCACCCACGCACCTTATGGTCCTGTGCACGGGGTACTCATTCCGTTTGTTCGAAAACTCTTTTCATGCTTCCAGTTCTGTCAGCGATCCCTGCTAAAGCTGGTGATTTCAAAGCCCCGGTAAAAAAATAACAAAGAGGAGGCCGATCAACCACGAGCATGAGAACCTGGGCATGGCGTCGCGAAAAGTAAAGGGTAGGGGGGACCTCGGTATCTCCACCATTAGTCACAGAACAAGAAAGAATGAAAGAAGCATGCCTGCTTTCTTTCGCGTTTCTTCACCCTCACACCAATTTACAGTAGTCACGTGCTAATTATAAATATTTGACTAGCCGCATTAAGAGACCAGTAAAATATACTTCCGGTAAAACGCACACCCTCCATAATCATCGAACTTTGATATCGGAATAGTTGAATGAATAAAAATTCTGGTAACAAGACGTTATCTGGAAGGTTGAGGCGCATTTTTATTATCTGATAGACTATGTTGTATACGCTAAGTCCAATGTTTTTCGTTAAATAGTGGCATTCCTTAGAAACACAAGTAAAAGTAAGAACGTTCGATATATTTTTTTTTATCTCGAACAAGGCTCGCGTGATTGTTGAGAAACGCTTGTTTTCTTTCCACAGATTCTTTCCGCTTTGCTTTGGTGCTTTTATTGTTCTTCAATTTAAAATTATACGCGAAAGTCTCAGTATATCATGCATAGAATATATTTAACAATGCCAGGAAGACATTTATGAAAAACGAAAAAGACAGTCACAGTTCCCCTCAAGCGCGAAGCAGTGAATGTGATAGAAAAAAAATTGGAATTTCACAAGAAGAACGGCAAGGAGCTAGAAACTTGCTGCGCGCTGTTCAAACACAAAGAACGCAGGAAAAGTGTACCCAATGCGAATGCAAACTAACAACTGCTACAGCTCGACAATTGCAGCGCGCTGCTGAAAGACAAAAAGCACCACAGAAAAGAACGCACAGCTGTGCACAGGACGAGCGTGAAATGTCACAGTTGTTACATCAACTATGTCCTGCTTTGGCTCTTCTAGCTCGCAGCACACTCCATTCGCAAACGCGATCACTGCAGCGAGCAAAGTTATCTTCGTGCGGTCTACAGCTTGAACCATAGGTCGGCAAACTCAGACTCAAATCGAGCCGTCAGTCTGAATGAGTCCGAGTGAGTAATATGTTGGTGAGTTCGAGTCCGAGTGACCGGCTGAGGAAAATTTCAGTGTGTCTGAGTCCGAGCGTTTGAGGTAAAATTTGGTGAGTCTGATTCCAAGACAGCCCTATGCGCAAATATATTGGCTGACTGAAGCTGAGTGAGCTCTACACTATTTTGCCGACCTATCGTGCTATCTATTCAACTTCAGCATTACTATCAGCCTCGTGTCGGCTCACATTTATACTGCCGTCGAGTCACACGTTACT
>NC_051182.1:23976078-24117305 GCF_013339695.2 Rhipicephalus sanguineus
GGTGGATAGAGATATTGGGAAGCAGCTGGATGGCATGAATTTGAAGGTTTTCAGATTTGTTGATGATTACCTTGTTTTGATGAAATATAGGCATGGCAGCAGCAGCCTTGTGAATGTTTTAAAAACGTTTTAAAGAGAAAGGATTCGGCCTTCAGTTCACCTTTGAGCTACCAAAAGAATGTGAGATTCAGTTTCTAGATTTGCTAATTAAATTTCTGCCTGACAAGACGTGCTGGATGTACCACCCTAGAACGAAGAAACCGCTATTAAACTATAATTCAGCACATTCTAGACTAGTGAAGAATGGCGTTGCGACGTCATGCATCAAATCAGCGCTTACTAAATCGTGCGAGCATCTGATGGATGAAAGTGTTTCGACCCAGGTTGACCGGTTAAAAGGAGCTAGTTTTCCAGATGAGTGCATCCTTTTGGCATGCGAAAAGAATCGCCGTCAGATAAAACAGATGAGGACACAGGCACGGGTCGGCGGGACTGAGGATGAAGGCGGAACAAGAACGAAGATAGCCGTTGTTCCATACATGCACAGCACGTCACACAGATTAAAGAAGATAGCGTCGAAGTATGGGGTACGTGTACTTTTCTCGGCCAAAACAAGTTGGCTAAGATATGCCCTGCAGTGGAAAGGTTGGCAAACAAAAACGTACTGAGCCCAACCATGGGTGTGGCATCAGGCATGGAACAAAGTTTGTCGAATGCAGAAAGGATGTGGTATACGATGTCCCTTTTACATGCGGAAAGCATTACATCGGACAAACTGGCCGATGCGTAAATGTACGCCTTCGCGAACACGAAAGTTCATTGAAGGGGGCACCGTATTCACATCTAGCAATGCACTGTAAAGAGTGCACATGCAACCCTGACTTTGAAAAAACCACTGTTGTTGACAAGCACGCCGATCGAACTGTCAGGGAGATCGTTGAGGCTTATCAAATAAGGAAGAGTGGCACTGCTTGCGTTAGTCAGCCATCCATTTTGCTATCGGATTGTGAAGTTGCTTTTTTAGAGAGAACGTAAAATGAAGTGCATTTCTTGCCTTGGTTGAGGTGCATGCGCGGTTTTTATCTCTCACCTGTTTATTTCTTTTATGATCACGTGTTAACGTTTTTTTTTTTTTTTTTTTTTTGGCTTTAGTGATGACGTACATTTTGTATATATGAGGGCGTTGTATTCAAAATAAACTCAGTTGCTAGTAGCGCTGCGTCCTGTGTTCTTCGTAAGTCCCCGTTTCTTTTAGCGCTTCACCATCATGAACTATGTCCTGCTTTGGCTCTTCTAGCTCGCAGCACACTCCATTCGCAAACGCGATCACTGCAGCGAGCAAAGTTATCTTCGTGCGGTCTATAGCTTGAACCATAGGTCGGCAAACTCAGACTCAGATCGAGCCGTCAGTCTGAATGAGTCCGAGTGAGTAATATGTTGGTGAGTTCGAGTCCGAGTGACCGGCTGAGGAAAATTTCAGTGTGTCTGAGTCCGAGCGTTTGAGGTAAAATTTGGTGAGTCTGATTCCAAGACAGCCCTATGCGCAAATATATTGGCTGACTGAAGCTGAGTGAGCTCTACACTATTTTGCCGACCTATCGTGCTATCTATTCAACTTCAGCATTACTATCAGCCTCGTGTCGGCTCACATTTATACTGCCGTCGAGTCACACGTGTACTTCAAAGCACTAGCATACATACGTCAGCTCAATATTTATTGATGAAAGGCGTGAGTTACGAAGGGCCAGTGGCGGATCCAGAGGGGGGGGGGGGCGGTAGGGGCGATCGCCCCCTCCAGAGCCTGTGTCAACCTGCCCCCCTTGTCTGCTGTGCCTGTCGCCCATCTCCTTTATCAAGTTGTTTCGGCTACCATTACACAAAAGGGGGAAGGAGAATCTTGCCCCGGCCCTCTAGATGATTAGTGGGGTTTTGTGGCGCAAGGGCCATGGGTGGCCAAAGAGCGCCATGTCTATTATGTGGCGTTAGCGATGACCAATGATTACGATGACCGGGTGTATTGTGGCTGTATAGAGGCCTAAAATCACGTGCTTTAAAGAAGCGTAAAAGATGTGTATACAGTATAAAATTATGGCAGTGATAAGTGGTGTGATCTATGGGTGTGGGATAAATGACGAGTGAGCATGGTATTTACCAGTGTTGTAGACGTTACTGAAAAAAAGTAACTAAATACGTTACTCGTTACACTATAAAAAAAGGAACGCGTTACCGCCCTACGTTGCGTACAAAAAAATGTAATGCGTTACCGTTACCGTTACCGAAAAAAAGTAACGGACGTTACCTCTGCCGTTACTCCGCAATCATAAATTTTAATCGATGTCTCTGCTGCAGGAACCCACAATAACAATAATTTAAATCTGAAATTTATGTTTCACATAAAACTTCAAACCCAACCAACGATTATAACCAAAATGCTGATTTAACGAGTATTACTTGCACAAATGTACCTGACGTTAGCAATGGTAGAGTGGCTTTGGGTTGCCTTTAGAGTTACGTGTGATGGCTTCCGACTCTGACACATGGGGAAACCATTTTTCTCAATGTGACATTATACAGAATATGAGATTCATTCATCAACGCTATTCGCAAAGAAAGCATCAATGAAATCTCAAGAAATTTACAATAATTCTGATGGTGTGCTTCGGCTAGCAAAATAGATGCGCGAATTTTGTAGTAGTAAAGAAATGCTTAAATGGGCTAGTCACGTAAAAAATGTCCGTGCATAAACATTTTTTGTTCACTTTAACCTGTATAATTACCGCAAAAATTGCGAGCGTTTATGTGAGGGTGTTCAAGATCAGCCTCACTCGCTCAGGAGTTCAATAACCAGAAACTTCGCTGCAGTTGCAGATAGAAAAAGCAAAATTTATTTTTAAAACAAAGTTCATAAGCCTTATCAACTTTGTAGCTACTGTAAAATGTCGCATATTTAGATATTATTCAAAAACAGTTTCCTTAGCTCTAGAAATTTCAAACAATGTTACTTTACTCTTTGTTGCGCATACATTTCATACACAAAATATCTTCTTTGTAACGATAATATTTGTGTTTTACAACGTCGTGAACTTTCGAGAACGACAGGTAATGAATTTGGTCCCTCCGGATTGAATATGTTTGATATTTTTTCCCTCGTAAATTATGCAGTTAATAAGGAAATAAGTTCCTTTTCGGGCTACTGGCAGGGGTCATGCATAAAATATAAAATACTCAATCAAATCTAAAATATCTATTTTCGGATCCGTGTCGATCTCTCGTGGAATCACCCGTTTGCAATAACCACGATTAGTACACTAACTACGGTAATGTCTGCCGTGTAGCTACCTGTAACCGTGGTTAGCCGTAACCGTAGTTAGCTTAACCGCGGTTAAGGCTGTTCGTGTGACAGCGGTAATAAGGTAGTGAGTAAAAAGATTTTTTTTTTTTTGCGTTACAAGAAAAAATTCTACGTTTCGCGTCCCGCTCGCATTCTTTTTCAGGGTTTTCTTTCAGCCGGGGGTCACGCCTATTCTCCACAATAAGGCAGACTCTCGATCGGCAGCGCACCTGTAGACCGGTTGACGTTACCGGCTGTCGCCTGGATGGGCCAGAATTCCACAGAAAGCCGCTTAAGTTGACGACGCGGGAGTTGTGAATTCGATGCGGTGGTCGCTTACCATGCTATGCAGTGTACTCCTTTGTCACGCGAACTTGCGGACATCGTTTTTATGTTGTCGCAGCCTCTCGGGGGAGTTCTTCGTTTTCCCCACGTAAAAAATTTCACGATAAGCACGTGGTATGGAGTAAACCAGCCCTTGCGCTTTCTCTTCGGACGGCCTGTCTTTTGGGCACGAAAAGGCGCAGGTGCCAGTAATCCATCTGCTACATCCACTTCCACGAGAAGCATATGCGTACAGTTTCTCATGGCGAATTATGCGGCTTTCATGAAGCTTTGTATGGCGATGGCCCAAAATTCCACACAAGTAGTCGGCGCGTCTTAATAAAGTGGTCCCCACAATTTCCGCACACAAAAAAAGCGATTCTGCCGCGCTTTCGTGGTCAATGCCTGGCAGGCCGACAGCAGCCCGACGCTTGCGACAAAAGAATTTGTGAGGGCGAACTCTGAGAAAACGGCACCCCCAGGATGAAAAAGTAACGAGTAACGTGACACCACACGTTACCGAAAAATGTTGACGTAAGTACGTTACCCGTTACAGTTTCTAAATTGTAACGAGTACGTTACTAAGTTACCGAAAAAAGTAATGCGTTACCAGTAACGCCGTTACTTGTAACGCGTTACCGCCAACACTGGTATTTACAAGTGAGAGGCGGGATGACAGCACGAATGCTTCCTCAAGGCCTTTGCGCCCAAAGGCCGGGAGGCAGGTGCTTCGTTTGATAGAGTTACCGCAGCAGCAGCCTCAGTCATGAGGCCGCGCTACGGAGCGCCTGGAAAAATAACGTTGAAGTTATGGACATCTTCGAGAAATTCGAAAAGAGACTGATATTTAAAAAGTGGTTCTCTGCCAATGAACATACCGGGATGAAGTGGGAACTGCAGGTATATTGATGAAAAATACTTTTTTCTGACAGCGTCTAATTCCGTGCATTGCAGTAGTGTGTGGAGTACAGTTAGTGGATCACCACAGTGATCACACAGAGGTGGATCGCCTCCGGACAAAAGATATGAATGTGTACTATGTGTGTGGCCTATCCTCAGTCTGCAAAGCAATTATTATAAGTATTGCGCTATGAATGATCGATGATTATGGAGGGTGTGTTTTAACGCAAGAATCTTTTTATGGTAGCTTAATGCGGCTGTGATTTATATGTAGCAGGTGACTACTGGAAATTGATGTCCGGTTGAGAATCGCGGAAAAACCAGCATGCTTCTCCATTCTTTCTTGCTATGACCCATATTGGAAATAAGGAGGTCTCCTCCCCCCCCCCTTCCCTGTACTTCTCGTCACTCAATGCCCAGGTTGTCATGGTCGTGCGCTGATCCGTCACCGCTTTGTCACTTTTTTTTACCGGGGCTACAAAATCACCCGTTGTTCCATGGATTGTTGAAAGAACTGGAAGCATGAAACGCATTTTCGAGTACCCGGAATGAGAACCCTGTGAACAGGACAAAAGGGTGTCTGGGTGACTAAAGCTGACAGTGGTTTTCCTTTCTGGGCTTTATTCTTTTATTCGAGAAACGGTGTGCTGTGGGAAGTTTTGAAAATGGGGAGGTGAAATGGAGAGACGGTGGATAACATGGAAGGGCATCTGTTGAGTCACGTGCGTGACTCAACAAGATGCCAGGCGCCAGACACCTGGATGTGTCACACACCGTGATGCCACGTGGGAGCAGTGCTTCAAATTATGTACACAAACAACAGTGATTAAACACAGAGCAACCACAAAATGTAGTTAGCGAACTGTCACTCCCATGATTGCAGACATGTCACGAAAAAGGGATTTTGCTGGGAGGAGCTAACGCACATCGCCCGTTAAAAGAGAAGATTGCAGCGTGCCAAAGCAAAGACGACAGCATGTTTAAAACTGCCGTTTTCTAGAATCTAAAACTCTCACTATTCTTATCTTGCTTTCATAAATCTGAACACTATTTATTAGGAACGCATGTTCTCAAAGGCGTTCTTGGCATGAAACATACACCTGACCGGCCATCTGTACCAACCACTGAATATAACAGGGCAAATTCTCTCTTTTTTCACGACATCATTTCTGCTACTATCATTAAGAGATAATATTTATACGACCATCCAACATTTCTATAAAAATATTTCGAATTTTACATAGATGTTTTACCCTGCAGCACGGTGTTAGAATAGCCGTGCCCTGCAGCGTACGGAACTGCGGCGAGTGACCGGGGCACCATGCAAAAATTAGATTTTGTAACCTCAGCAAACTTTGAAATCCGTATGAAGCAACCGGTCAACCTACTGTAATGGAGCTAAGTATATTCTAAAGAGAATGTTATGAGGGCAACACGGAGCGTGATCGCCAGTGGCGCACTCAGCCAATGCAAAAATTGGGTGGCCCTGAAAAGAGCCTTTTCAGAAGCGCTATGGTACAGCGGACAGCAGACTTCACCAGTGACGTTTCGCGACGCGCGCACAGGCTTTCAGGAAACCGTCGTAGGAAATACAGCCGTGATGAGAATATGTCACGCGCAGACGTGTCAGGTATTCCCCTCGGACTGTGAACCCACAGGTTTCCAGAGCTGCCTGCAAGTCGCTGTCCCTGATCCAACCGTCTCCGTCCTCGTCATATTCCGTGAACACGGCCGCGCCGTACTCCACGGCATCGCAGGCCATGTCCAGAATCTCGGTGCACTCCGTGAAACCGCGGCTACGGCAGGCCTCCAGCACGAACGCCGCTGTCAGTTTCATGATCATTGGCTGCAGTTGCCGTTGGCGAAGCCGGAGAAGCAGTTCGTTCACGAGGCGAGAGCCCATGCTGCACAGCTTGAGAAGTAGCAAGTGTAGTGACAATTCGGCAAGTCGTCGTCTTTTTATACACCCACCCTCGGTGTTCGAGCACGTCTCACAATGGCTTTTGTATTCTAAACTTCCACCTCCCCTCCTTTCAACTTCAACTTGTTCACCGTTCACCCTCTCCCCCTTGATTCACGTGCCTTTCTATCTTTCCCGCAAACCGAGTTTGTACAAACCGGTTATAAGCTGAGCTAAAGTTTTCAAAATAACGTGTTCATTGCTCTCGTGTAAAAATAAAAATTCATCGAAAACTATTTTCTCCGATTGCTACCCACATCTATCGCACAAAGGTGGATCATCACCGGACAAATGGTATGAGTGTGTGCGGTGTGTGTGTCCTGGTAATTTTTACTTCTGTGCACCGTGAGTGATACTGGCGGCCAATTAGAAAGTGGAGGCTTCATAACGTGCAGTTTATTTTGTGTGTGCCTATCTCATGTGCTCTGCCAATAAGTCCTGAACTTTCCTTTAGGAAAGGCTTAGGAGAAGCGCACGGATAGCTGTGGATGCATTGGCAGCGGTTTCGTGGACGGATGCAGCTAGCTGTTCACTAGAAAGACGCGGGTTCGATGTCGGCTTATGGACGGAGACGAAATACTAAAGGCACATGTACTGTACCATGGCACACAGATTTCACATACCACTATTTCTGGCTTTTTTTCTAAATTTTGTTTGATCATGAATACGCCCTTCTAATGCCCTAAGGGCACTGTTCGAAAAAACACCCCCTCAAAAAATTATCGAAACTTGAACTAAGCCCGCAAGGCTTGAAACAGCGAAACTGGACGATTCTGAAGATTAATGTGGTTTCTTCTAGGTTGTTTCTAGGCCTTAGTTAGGGGATGATACGTTACCTCGTGCACCTAATAAAATTGTACGCTATATAAGTATAGGCGCATAACTTAAACTGCTTATTCTAAAGCCTAGCTGCTCACCGGCACCAGCTGCGTACCCCAAAGGTAGGGCTATATATACTCTTGGAACCGCTTATGAATTATACGTGTCGCGTAGCCTTGTCGTTGTGTGTGTGTGCTGTTCTGATTCATGACATGCTGTGCGTAATTACCTAATGATATATCGCAATGTTGATGCTCGCGAATTTGACCGTTATAAAAAACAAAAGACTCGTGAGCGAAAGGATCATGGTTACTAATGTTTTTTTGGTAGTAACCGTTACTACCTATTTTACTAGTTAGCAACGAGAAGGGTAGTAACCGCTACTAAGTGCCTTTGTAACGGCGAGGGTTGTAACGGTTACTAACCTCCCCGTTACTAACCGCACTTACTAACAGGGTAGTAACATATGTGACAAGTAGTTAGTAAGCCGAAGTTAGTAAGTACTACAACCTTTTTTTTAAGAGTGTACACTCTAAGCCGCAAAGGACGAAAAAGGGTCTGTGGTTCGTCCTTTTGGGGGGCAACTGCACTGCCACAACCATTACTCCCTAAAGGATGAACGATTCGTCCTTTAGGGAGTAACTGTCAGGGGACGAACTGTTAGTCCTCAGTTGTTTTGAGGGACGAATTGTCGGGGTGTAAAAGTTACCCTTTTTAGGGAGTAACTGATTTATTCCTCTTTTTGCATGGTAGCTGCGTAGGGACGAACTGTTACCCCTGGTGGGACTAACAGTTGCTCCTTCTCGATAAAAAAAGAAAATCAATTTATTACAGTTTCTGGTTGAATTACTAAGAATTTGAAGGTTGATACACGCATTTGACGACATATACAATTATACACAGAAATGAATTCAGAAGTAAACTGCAGAAAATTCACAACAAACACACAGGATTCGAACTCGTGACCATTGAATCAGCAGTCGCGTACGCTAACCACTATACCACACGCCAGTACGTAGCAGAGTGAATATTACCGGGGCTATATATGTACAGGCACCGTCTGGAAGCTGCGCGTTCTGCCATGTTAGTCAAAGTAGCAAGATTCCTTATATTAGACTTCAGCCTTCAGTGTTTTGCAAGCAACCATTCGGTGATCACGTTCATGAAAATGTAAAATGCGTTGGATTGGTTTTTCCGCGCGCATGTTTTGAGCGAATTTGGGCGCTTGATGAATGTATGTATATATAAACGTTCTCATATATGCTCCCGTCGACGTGTCAAGCTTTCTCGCTTCTCACTGTACGGAACACGGTTGGTTATATCGTTCAGCGAAAATGTCTGTTTAATGACAAAAAAACGAAAACGTCTAAAGAAGCAACCAAGTTTATTCAACGACTCGTGTCAATTCTGCAGCATCGTGCGTACACATAAATTGAACAACTTTGTTGAATACAGAAGATAGGATGGCTTCCCTGCATTATAGGAGAGACAATGAAAAGTGCAATGTTTTATCCAAATGGATGCTGTCCAGCCGACGTCAGCAAGTGCAACAGCACCATCGACAGCTGCTGAGAGCGTGTTCATAGCTGCAAGATGTTGAAGACGTTTCTCAGGAGGCGCAACGGTCTCATTCATCGATTTCCTGAAAAAGTAATTGCAGAAGCATTAATATTTCCGGCAGAACTGTTCGTGCACTTGCAGTTACGTCACAAGGCGTCTGTTAGAAATGCTTCAAGCGTAAGATTTAGACGAAAACTGCTCTTTCACAGAACCTGTCATATATTGCAATGGAACAGTTTAGAATGTGTTATGAAGTTCGAAAAACCTGTCCTCGAGTTTAACGTTTCACGCTTTCACAGTGACACGCTATTGCGCCCACTTATTTATCAATAAAGCTTGCTCTTCATTTGAGAGATAGAAAAATTAAATTATTCCTAGCATCGCTACAAACAAGCGAAATCGCCGATGCCGTCGCCGACTGCCCGTGTTAGCGGTGCTAAGCCTTTAGCTAGGCATACTATTTTAACAGCCAATCTTCCCAAATGACTTGTTTACCTTGCAATAGAAGATATTGTGCGGAGTTTACGTGAATTTTCTTTTAAAAAGTCGCGAATATTTCTGATAAACAACGCTTATTTGGGCAGCACTGAAAACAAAACTATTTTTGAACAGCTGTACTTGCTACAGCTAATGTTGAGCCTTCACCGAGGTTACCATGTTTCGATGGCCCAACCATCATGCTTGTAATTCTATAGCAGGCGGGGCAGCACTCGCGATGCTGTATCGCGCGAGCTCATCAATCATGCGTGTTTTGTCCGCGCAGAACGTGAATGTTAAACAAGCGGTGATCGTTACATATCAACTGCACAAAGGTAAAATCACGCGGAGTGATGGTAGCCTTGTTTACACTCACCTCTCAGGCGATGTCCCAGTCGGCGCGTAGCATTTCGATAGCGTAGCACTTCATTCCAGTAGCAGATCACGTTTACCACAGCGCGAAGATGATTCAGTGCACCACAAGTGACAGCAATCGCAACCACAAAACGAGAACACATCCACAACACAACGCGAAACCGCCGAGTCTTAGCTTGCCGTGCATACGACGAGAACACCACGCCGCGCATTGATACAGCTTGCGTGCGAGCACATTTTTTGTGTGTGTGTGTGTGGGAGCTTTTTCACATTTATTATTATGCCATATGAAGGATATTACTTTACTTCTGCCGCAGTTTCCGTAGTTTACAAGACCGTTTACATTTAAATAAACTATTAACAGTTCATTTCTTTAGCGGACTCTTTGAATACGCGCATGCTGACCATTCGTTCGAGGCCACCACTGCGCCGGAAAGTTCCACGGGAGTAAACGTTGCTCCCTGTGGTCTAACAGTTCCTCCCTCACTTTGCACACGGCACCCTCGTCTTGCAGTTAATCCCTCCGGGGATTAACTACCTGTTGCGGGGACGAAATGCAGCACTTACTCCCATTTCGCACCTTTGCGGCTTAGAGTGTAGTTTCGAGGTTGCTTGCATGCGTCGTTGTTAGGCTTCGACTAGATGATGATAGGTTGTTTCTACGTTGTTATCGGTCAGAGAGGTTCGAGTTAAACCACAGACAATCACAGACACGTTGCTGCTGGCGTAGACGTTCCATCGCTTCGCGGTCTACTCGCCGCCGCCGTTGCCTTTCCCGTTCCCTAGTATTCTCTCGTTGTACGTATACTCGGGGTCTTCGGCTCACAGCCGTCGCTTAGCAGCCATTTGTTGTTCTGTTGCCTTCTTCCCTTTTAGTGGAAATTCTGTATTGTGGGATTTACCCAATTTTTGTGATAAATACTCTTTATGAGGATGACTGTTTTCTGGTAGGGCGTGAACAAGGCACTATTTGCTAAACAGCTTGGCTGTTAAAAATTAGTATGGTGTAAGGTGAAGGGCTCTTGAAATTTCTGAAACCTCTCACTCACATTGAATTATAAATTATTATGGGGGATGCTGATAACTTTCCAAGGATATAAAGACGAAAGCTTAGTTGGACCCATAGAGATGTTAAATCGGAGGCTCTGAGACCGTGCAATGAGTGCAGGGCCGTCACCGTAGGGCCACTGTGAAACACGCGTCTCACGTGCAAGAATCGGTGACAGGGTGCCTCTTTCAAGCAGACACGTTCACGACCCCAGTTGGCTATAGCCACGACTACCTGGGTCAGTATTTCAGCAGGTGTACAATATGTAAGGCAGGAGGCGCGTCTGCATTCCATCCTGTGGGCCCAGCCCCCCACAGGGGCGTCTGCGCAAGCAGGCGTTTGGTGTGTAGCGACACCACGGACCGACACCACGCCTAGCCGTGCGTGGCTTTGCCAGTGTCCGCGAAAAGGGGATCCTGGGGGTTGAGCCGACGCCGGGTGATTGGACCTTTAAGGCCCCCCGGCAGAGGCAACACACCCGTTTGGCCCCGGCTTCACGTAGACACCACCCCTGGGCTGACCCACCCAGGGGAAAACCGGGCAGTCGCCTTTTCCTGTCCTCTCTCTCCCCTCACATCTTCGTCTTTTCTCCCACTTTTCATCTTTCCTGTCTTCTCCTCACTTCTATTTACTTCCGTTTTCCTGGCGGCGAGGGTTAACCTTGTGCGTGTGCCCTCTCTTGGGCACATTATATTTGGTTATAGTGGCTGTGTACAGCTGACGTTGGCATGCCTTATATATATATATATATATATATATATATATATATATATATATATATATATATATATATATATATATATATATATATATATATATAAGTGCTTTCGCGTCCCCATGTTGGGCTCCATGGTGGGCGGCTGGCATGGCTGCCGAAACTATACATAATCTATCGCCTCAACCTCATTTCCTCCACTGAATGATCGTCGTCTTACAAAGAGAGGGCGCACCGAAGAGACTTTGAATGCCTTGTTCAAATCCACAGAAATTTTTCCACGCTTCCACGTAATCCACGGCGGAACACTCGAAAATAACGCAAGAACGATCTCTCCTTTTCTTGTATCCAAAATGCCTCACCGACACACTCGGTCAAGGCTATAAGGCTACAAGAATGGCTAGTGGGGACCTTCTTCTGGAAGTGCATAGTAAAGATCCAGTATGAAAAACTTTCAAAACTCACCTCTTTTGGAAGCACCCCTGTCTCACTTACACCACACCGATCGCTCAACGCCCCGCAGGGGCGTCTGCGCAAGTAGGCGTTTGGTGTGTAGCGACACCACGGACCCGAGCTAACGGGGGGTTTCGACCCCTCCCACGCCTAGCCGTGCGTGGCTTTGCCGTGTCCGGGGAAAAGGGGATCCTGGGGGTTGAGCCGACGCTGGGTGATTGGACCTTTAAGGCCCCCCGGCAGAGGTAACACACCCCTTTGGCCCCGGCTTCACGTAGACGGCACCCCTGGGCTGACCCACCCAGGGGAAACCGGCAGTCGCCTTTTCCTGTCTCTCTCTCTCGCCTCATCTTCGTCTTTCTCTCTCACTTTTAAACTTTCCTGTCTACTTCTCCCTTCTCGTTACTTCCGATTTTTCCTGGCGGCAAGGGTTAACCGTGTGTGGCTCCCAACCTTGGGTAGACCATATTAGGTTATAGTGACGGCGTACTGCTGGCGTTGCGCAGACTTTTCGTATGTTCTGCCACGTCCCCCTGTTGGGCTCCGTGGTGGGTGGTAGGCGCCGTTGCCGAACAAGCGACTTTTTCCATGGGACCCTCGAACCCCTCTTCCACCGATCGTGCCCCAAAAAGGGTACGCACCGATGCATCCCAATTCTTCTGGCCCAAAAACAATGACAATTTTCCGAAATACCACGTGGTTCACTGTGAACAAACATCTGAAAAAGCTAGAGCCATTTCACCTTTTCTTGTTGCTAAGTGCTTGAAAGACACCATAGGAACGGGATATAAGGCCACAAGGATGGCAAGCGGGGACCTACTCCTCGAATTAAAAGACAAGGAACAGTACATTAATTTGTCACATCTAGTCGCGTTTGGAAACATCCCCGTCTCTGTGAGCGCGCACAGGACCATGAACACTGTCAAAGGTGTAGTGTCCGATGAGGACCTCATTGGCCTCAGCGAGGAAGAACTACTAGATGGATGGAAAGATTCAAATGTCACTCATGTCCAAAGGATCAAGATAAGGCGCGACAACACCGAAATACTGACCAAGCATTTGATACTTACTTTTGCCTCCAGCACACTACCCGAAAACATTGAAACCGGCTACGTCAAGCTTGCTGTACGACCTTTCATACCAAACCCGCGGCGATGCTTTAAATGTCAAAGATTTGGTCACGCGTCTCAAAGCTGCCGAGGGCAGCTCACCTGTGCAAAATGCGGAACGACGGGTCATTCTGTTGATGACTGCGCTGGTGATGGGACTCACTGCGCGAACTGTGAAGGTGATCACCCTGCGTACTCCAGGGCCTGCCCGGCCTGGAAGAAAGAGAAAGAAATACTCACGATAAAAGTAAAAGAAAACATAACGTTCCGAGAAGCACGACAGCGAGTTTCATCGTCATTTCCAGCAAGAACATCTTTTGCCGAAGTGGTGCGACGGGGGGCAGCACCACAACGGCCTATCGCGTTTGCCCGGACCACTCGCAGCGTGCCGAGGCAAACGCCACCCGCCCCCATGGTGGGAGCAGCGAAGGCTGCCCCGCCTACTCTGAATCTGACCACACCGGCGGCCACTACAAGCTCCGGCACCGTAGAGGCCAAGGAGAGCACATCGCCCTCCGGCTCGGTGGCGTCCAAGACTTCGTCACACCAGGCGAAGTCCCCACCTGCCAAGCCAGAGATCCCGGCGACTCCAGGGTCGTCGGGTCTCACGACCACGCCTCGCCAGGCGAGGTCGGACAAACAAGCCAGCAGCTCGCATACGCGGGCGTCCAGTGCCTCAAACGAGGCAATGGACACAACTCCGGTGCCTCTGGTACCGAAAGAGCGGCGTAGCTCCCTGGAGCGCGCTAAGAAAACCAAAAAGCCGATAATGGGGCCCGACGACGGCCCTGCTGCTTGAGCTCTAAATTTCGACCTAAACAACACCCACTTCCTTCTCGTACACACAGCACTACCTGACATCCAATATGGAAGCACAAATTATACAATGGAACGTGAGAGGACTGCTTAGAAATCTCGACGATGTCCAAGAACTCTTACACAAACATACACCAAAGGTGCTGTGTGTACAAGAAACACACTTAAAATCCAAACACACGAACTTTCTACGCAGCTACATTATTTTCCGGAAGGACCGGGATGATGCCATCGCGCCATCCGGGGGTGTAGCGGTTATAGTTAATCAAGGAGTAGCATGCACACATTTACCTCTTCGAACTTCCCTTGAGGCAGTGGCTGTTCGAGCGGTTCTTTTGAACAAACTCGTCACCATTTGCTCTCTATATATACCTCCACATTACCAGCTGCAAAAACATGAATTTCAGTCTTTAATAGATGAGCTCCCTGAACCTTACCTTGTACTTGGGGACTTTAATGCGCATAGCTGTCTATGGGGTGACTCCCGCTGCGATGCGCGAGGTCGTCTAATTGAACAGTTCCTTTTCTCTTCTGGCACGTGTCTCTTGAATAAAAAAGAGCCAACATACTATAGCCTTGCGAACAATACCTACTCGTCCATAGACCTCAGCATCACATCTCCATCACTTCTGCCCCTTCTAACATGGAAAGTCATTAATAATCCCTATGGAAGTGACCATTTTCCTATAGTTCTGAGCACCCCAATAGTTAATGAATGTCCTCCACAGGTTCCCAAATGGCAAATTGACAAAGCCGATTGGGAACAGTTTCGTAAAATGGCTCTCTTAAGTTGGACCAACATGCATGCTTTGAGCATAGATGAAGCTGTAGACTACTTTACAGTTTTTTTGATTGATGCCGCAATGAAGTGTATCCCACAAACAGCTGGACTGCCGGCAAACGACGTGTGCCATGGTGGAACACTGAGTGTCGAAACGCGCGCAAAAAAGCAAAATAAAGCATGGAGGCTGCTTCGGGACTCGCCGACAGCCGAGAATCTGGACAGTTTTAAAAACATAAAGTCACAAGGCAGGAGAACTCGCCGACAGGCAAGAAGACAAAGTTGGCAGAAATTTTTATCGGGAATTAACTCATATACACAGGAGGCTAAAGTCTGGAACATGGTTAGTAGGGTAGCAGGCCGACAAGCGCATTCACTTCCCCTAGTAAACACACAAGGTGACAGCTTGGAAGACCAGGCGAACTTCCTAGGTGCACACTTCGAACAGGTATCGAGCTCGTCACACTACACGGAAGCTTTCCAACGACACAAAGCAAAAATCGAACAACAGAAACTAGAGCGCAAATCCACAAAACACGAGGAAGCATACAATGAACCTTTCGGCTTAGCTGAGCTACAGGCATCGCTGAACTCATGCAATAAATCCGCCCCAGGTTCCGACCGTGTTGTATATGAAATGTTGAAACACCTGCCTTCTGAAACCCAAAAAACCCTCCTTTCCCTGTACAATGCTGTTTGGTTTTCCGGCGAGATGCCCTCGGCCTGGAAAGAAGCCATCATAATTCCGATTCTGAAGCAGGGTAAGGACCCATCCTTAGTTTCCAGTTACAGGCCAATAGCCCTAACAAGTTGTCTGTGCAAGGTTTTTGAAAAAATGATAAATCGGCGGCTCCTACATTTCCTCGAAGCCAGCAAATCACTTGACCCATACCAGTGCGGTTTTCGAGAGGGTAGATCTACCTCTGACCACCTTATCCGTATCGAGGCACAAATTCGCGACGCTTTTGTTCACAAGCAATTCTTCCTTTCGGTGTTCCTCGATATGGAAAAGGCCTACGACACCACATGGCGATTTGGAATATTAAGAGACCTATCCCACTTAGGTGTCCGAGGAAAGATGCTGACCATAATCGAAAGCTATTTGTCCAATCGCACGTTCCGTGTTCGAGTGGGTAATGTCTTGTCCCGAACATTTGTCCAGGAAACTGGAGTGCCGCAAGGTGGTGTCCTGAGTTGCACACTTTTTATTATAAAAATGAATTCCCTACGTCTGTGTATTCCACGGAATATGTTTTATTGCACATATGTCGACGACGTGCAGATCGGTTATAAATCTTGCAACCTTTCAATGTGCGAGCGGCAGGTGCAACTTGGTTTAAACAAGGTAACCAAATGGGCAGACGAGAACGGGTTCAGCCTTAACCCGCAAAAAAGTACTTGCGTATTATTCTCAAGAAAGAGAGGCCTACATCCCGATCCAGACATTGATCTGCATGGTCAGCGGCTACCTGTGAAAACGGAGTATAAATTCCTCGGCGTAATTCTAGACGCGAAACTTACCTTCATATCACACATAAAGTATATAAAGAACAAGTGCATAAAAACCATGAACATTCTAAAGGTATTGTCACGCACTACGTGGGGTAGTGACAAGAAGTGCCTGTTGAATCTCTATAAAAGCCTCATACGCACGCGTCTAGATTATGGGGCGATAATTTATCAGTCTGCGACACCAAGCGCGTTGAAGATGCTTGACCCTGTCCACCACTCGGGCATTCGTATTTCTACGGGTGCTTTTCGCACCAGCCCCGTGGAAAGCCTCTACGTCGAATCGAACGAGTGGGCGCTCCACCTGCAGCGATCTTACATGTCGTTTCTATACTATCTCAAAGTGAACGCAGACAACGAACACCCCTCACACCCCACAATTAATGATATATCTAGTTCTGCCCTTTTCGACCACCGTCCTTCGGTGCGACAGCCCTACTCACTTCGTGTGAGGGGCTTAGCTGAGGAAACGGGTGTGCCACTTTCCGAACACTGTCTATTGGCTCCCGCTGCACAACTACCGCCGTGGCGGTGGCAGCTTATCGACTGCGATCTTTCTTTCATGGAAGTAACGAAACACGCGCCTATTGCACATATCCGTACATACTTCCTTGAACTACAACACAAATACACTTGTGCAGAATTCTTTACAGACGCCTCAAAGTCCAATACTTCTGTGTCTTACGCAGCCGTTGGGCCATCCTTTACGGATTCCGGTATTCTACACCCTGAATCAAGTATCTTCACGGCAGAAGCTTACGCGATACTTGCGGCCGTTAAACACATTCAACAATTAAAACTACAAAAGGCAGTGATTTACACAGATTCTCTAAGCGTGGTAAAAGCTTTAAAAACTCTGAAAAGACACAGAAACCCCGTCTTTGTCTCGCTGTATTCTCGCTTAAGCACGATCTACGCACTCGAACAACATGTCGTAGTGTGCTGGGTGCCAGGGCACCGCGAGATTCAAGGCAACGTGTTGGCGGACCAGCTAGCAGCATCCGCCCACGAAAACAGTCACAATAGATCCGTAGGTATTCCCCCACTAGACTTAAAACACTTCCTGAAAAGAAAGCTCAGAGCCTTTTGGCAGACCACATGGGATATGCATACACGAAATAAGCTACACGTTGTCAAACCGCATCTAGGTAATTGGCCGCCAATATCAAAATCACGCCACACAGAAGTTACACTCTGCAGACTTAGGATCGGTCACACATACAGTACACACACACACCTTCTGTCCGGTGGCGAACCACCTTTGTGTGATAGATGTGGGCAGCCACTCACTGTCCTTCACGTCCTCATCCAGTGCAAGGAACTCGATGCTATAAGAAAAAAACACTTTTCATTACCCTACCGACAGCAATTTCCACTTCATCCTTCAATGTTCATCGGTAGGGACCCGCTTTTTACATATCAGTCACTGTCTGCTTTTTTAAACGATGTACAGAGTTTTCATGTCATATATCAAGGTGAACCGTAGCACGGCCTCTAAGCGGAGGTCGCTGCTGCGGGGAATACATTAAAGATAGCACTTGCCTCGCGGCCCTTGGGCTCAAGGGCATTGACGAGGCATTCGTGCTGATGTCATATCTTCAGTTTTATTCTTGCGACCACTTGTCATTCATTACACTACACATATTTCACGTCACTCTCATGATTTTAATGTATATATATATATATGTTTTACCCGCCTTTAGCGCGAGGAATTTTAAAGCCCTTATACAGCTACTTAGCGCAACCATTGTTCTCATCCTTTGTCCCATGAACTGGCGCTCTTTGGCCATCTCTTGGCCCTTGCGCCAATAAACACCACATATTATCATCATCATCATCGCTCAACAGCTCCCGAGGTGTAGTGTCTGACCAAGACCTGCTTGACTTGACTGAGAGTGAGCTCCTTGAGGGCTGGAATGAACACCATCTGACGCACGTACAGCGAATTAAAATCAGACGTGACGACAAAGAAATCCCGACGAAACACCTGATTATCACATTTTCCACAAGCACCCTACCAGACTATCTTGAAACAGGCTACCTGAAGCTTAAGATCAGACCTTACATCCCAAACCCGTGACGTTGCTTTAAGTGCCAGCGTTTCGGTCACGGCTCTCAGAGCTGCCGCGGCCGTCAAACCTGTGCCAAATGTAGTTCGCACGATCACCCTGCAGACGAATGTGTATAAGTTCCCCGTTGTGCAAACTGCGAAGGTGGGCACGCAGCCTACTCTCGTAGTTGTCCCGCATGGAAAAAAGAAATAATAACACTCAAGGTAACGGAAAACATCTTTAGGGAGGCGCGAAAACGCCTTTCCTTTCCACAGGGAACTTCATTCGCGGACGTGGCACGCAAGGGGGCAGTGTCACAAAGGTTCGCGGCGGCCGCACGTACCACGCACAGTGGACAGGCGGTAGCGCCAACTGCCCCCTCAGCGGAAGCAGCCCGTACTGCTCCGCAACCAAAGGGCATGCAGGCCTCCGGATCTGCAGGCCCAGGGCCTTCTGTTCAGGCAGAAAGTCCCAAAACACTGACACCCGTCCGCGTGAGCCGCGACCGGGCATCCAGCACCTCTGCCGAGGTGATGGACACAACGGCAAGCCCAACGGCGTCTCAGGCGCCGAAGGAGCGGCGCAGCTCGTTGGAGCGCGCCAAAAAAGAAAAAGCCCTCGATCATCACAGGGCCTGGAAAGGGCTCTGTGACTTAAGGCAATAGTTCTTCCAGTACACACAACACTAACTTACACTCAAAATGGACACACAAATTATACAATGTAACGTAAGTGGTCTACTAAGAAACCTCGACGATATCCAAGAGCTGCTACATGAACACTCACCAAAAGTGCTGTGTGTACAGAAACACATTTAAAATCCAAAAACACGAATTTTCTACGCCAATATGTCATATTCCGAAAGGACCGGGATGATGCTGTGGCGTCATCTGGTGGCGTAGCCGTTATAGTTAGCCAAGGAATTGCATGTACCCACTTACCACTCCAAACGTCCCTTGAGGCAGTGGCTGTTCGAGCCGTTCTATTCAACAAACTGATCACAATCTGCTCACTTTACATACCCCCGCACTGCCAGCTCCAAAAATATGAATTCGAGTCCTTAATAGATCAACTTCCAGAACCATTTCTGATCCTTGGAGACTTAAAAGCACACAACAGTCTATGGGGTGACTCTCGCTGCGATGCGCGAGGTCGTCTGATTGAATTGTTCCTTCTCTCTTCCGGGGTATGTCTCTTGAATAAAAAACTACCAACATATTATTGCCTTGCAAACAGAACATTCTCGTCCATAGATCTCAGCATATCGTCTCCATCACTTCTGCCCCTAGTTGAATGGAGAGTTATCAATAATCCTTACGGAAGTGACCATTTTCAAATACTTCTGAACACACCAATTACAAATGAATGTCCCCCTCAGGTTCCAAAATTGCTGATTGAGAAGGCCGATTGGGAACAGTTTCGGAATGTTACACTGTTAAGTTGGACGGACATGTCTGCCTTAAGCATAGACGGAGCTGTAGAATACTTTACATCATTTCTGATTGATGTCGCAACCAAATGTATCCCACAATCAAGTGGACACTCTGGAAAACGACGAGTTCCATGGTGGAACAATGAGTGCAGAAATGCGCGTAAGAAACAAAACAAAGCATGGAAGTTGCTTCGCTACTCTCCGACAGCGGAGAATCTTACAGATTTTAAGAATATCAAGTCTCAAGGCAGGAGAACGCGCCGACAGGCTAGAAGGGAGAGTTGGCAGAAATTTCTATCAGGCATCAATTCATACACACAAGAAGGCAAACTCTGGAACATGATTAGTAGGGTAGAAGGACGACAAACACATTCATTGCCTCTAGTAAACACACAAGGCGACAGCTTAGAAGACCAAGCAAACTTCCTAGGCGCACATTTCGAACAAGTGTCCAGCTCGTCGCACTATTCCGAGGCTTTCCAAAGCTACAAGACAACAATAAAAAACAGAAATTAGAGCGCAAATCCACAAAACACGATGCGTACAACACGGCTTTCTCCTTAGCTGAGCTGCAGGCATCGCTAAACTGCTGCAGTAATTCAGCCCCAGGCTCCGACCGTGTGGTATATGACATGCTGAAAAACCTACCTGCCGAAACGCAAAAAACCTTACTGTCCTTGTACAATGCCATCCGGTTTTCCGGCGAGATACCCTCGTCTTGGAAAGAGGCGATCGTCGTTCCCATTCTTAAACAGGGCAAGGATCCATCCTCCGTTATGAGTTACAGGCCCATCGCACTAACAAGCTGCCTGTGCAAACCTTTTGAAAAGATGATAAACCGCCGTCTTACACATTTCCTGGAAACAAACAATCTACTTGACCCGTACCAGTGCGGATTTCGCGAGGGTAGATCCACGACCGACCACCTGTTGCGTATCGAGGCACAAATCCGTGACGCATTCGCCCACAAGCAGTTCTTTCTTTCTGTGTTCCTCGATATGGAAAAGGCTTACGACACAACATGGCGCTTCGGAATACTAAGAGACTTGTCCCACCTTGGTGTACGTGGTAGAATGCTAGATATAATAGCGAGCTACTTGTCGGACGTTCCGTGTCCGAGTAGGAAATGTTCTATCAAAACCATTCCTTCAAGAAACCGGAGTGCCACAGGGTGGTGGACTTAGCTGTACACTCTTCATAATCAAAATGAATTCCTTGCGTCTTTGCATCCCACGGAATATGTTTTATTGCACATATGTCGATGATATACAGGTCGGCTTTAAATCGTGCAACCTCTCGATGTGTGAGCGGCAGGTCCAGCTAGGTTTAAACAAGATCTCTAGAAGGGCAGACGAAAATGGCTTTACACTGAATGCACAAAAAAGTACTTGCGTCTTATTCTCCCGAAAGAGAGGCCTCCGTCCCGATCCAGACATTGGGCTACATGGACAGCGTCTGTCGGTAAAAACGGAGCACAAGTTCCTAGGGCTTATCCTAGACACGAAACTCTCCTTTATAACACACATCAAGTACATAAAACACAAGTGCATAAAAACAATGAATGTTCTAAAAGTATTGTCACGTACTGCGTGGGGTAGTGACAAGAAATGTCTGATGAATTTGTATAAAAGCCTCATACGCACTCGCCTAGACTACGGCGCAATAATCTACCAGTCTGCGACACCAAGCGCCCTAAAAATGCTTGACCCCTCCACCATCTAGGCATTCGGCTATCTACGGGCGCCTTTCGCACCAGCCCCGTGGAAAGCCTCTACGTCGAATCGAACGAGTGGTCGCTACACCTCCAGAGATCTTACCTATCTTTTGCATATTTCCTCAAGGTAAACGCAAACAACGAACACCCCTCACACACTACAATCAATGAGTTGTCTGCTTCTGAAGTTTTTCACAACCGTCCTTCGATGAGACAGCCGTACTCACTTCGTGTGAGGAGCCTAGCTGAAGAAATGGCTGTGCCACTTTTCGAACACTGTCTAATGGCTCCCGCTGCCTATCTCCCGCCGTGGCAGTGGCAGCTTATAAAGTACTATCTTCCTTTCGTCGAAGTTACCAAGCATGCGCCACTTGCACATATCCGTACACACTTCCTTGAATTACAATACAAGTACCCACACCCTGAATTCTTTACAGATGCCTCAAAGTCTAACACTTCTGTGTCGTACGCAGCCGTTGGTCCATCCTTTTCCGATTCCGGTATTCTGCACCCTGATTCCAGTATCTTCACGGCAGAAGCCTACGCGATACTTGCGGCAGTTAAACACATAAAACAATTAAAACTACAAAACGCAGTGATATACACGGATTCATTAAGTGTAGTGAAAGCTTTAAAAACTATGACAAAACACACAAATCCGGTCCTTGTCTCGCTCTACTCTATTTTATGCACGATCTACTCACTTAAACAACACGTCGTAGTGTGCTGGGTGCCGAGATACAAGGCAACGTGTTGGCGGATCAGCTAGCAGCATCCGCCCACGAAAACAGTCCCAATACATCTGTAGCTATCCCTCCAATAGACTTAAAACCATTCCTCAAAAGAAAGCTCAGGGCCTTTTGGCAGAGCACATTGGATAGGCACACACAAAATAAACTGCACGTTATCAAGCCGCAACTAGGTATTTGGCCGCCAGTATCAAAATCACGCCACACAGATGTTACACTCTGCAGACTTAGGATTGGCCACACATACAGTACACATTCATACATTTTTTTCCGGAGGGGATCCACCTGTGTGTGACCATTGTGGCGACCCCCTCACTGTACTCGACACCTTACTGCAATGCAAGAATCTAGACGCCCTCAGAAAAAAGCATTTTTCATCTATATGCCTGCAGTACCCACTCCATCCATGTTATGTTCATTGGCAGAGAACCCCATTTTAAATATCAGTCCCTCTCTGCATTCCTAAAAGATCTACACAATTTTAACGTTATTTTTCCAGGCGCTCTGTAGCGCGGCCTCATGATTGAGGCTGCTGCTACGGTTTCCATCAAAGGAAGCACCTGCCTCCCTGCCTTGGGATCAAAGGCCTTGAGGAGGCGCTCGTGCTGTTATCCCGCCTTTCACTTGTAAATACCATGATCTCTCGTCGTTTATCCCACACCCATAGATCACACCACTTGTCACTGCCATAATTTTAGACTGTATACACATTTTTTAAGCTTCTTTATAGCGCGTGATTTTAGGCCCTCTATAGAGCCACAATACACCCTATCATCGTAATCACTGGTCATCGCTAACACCACATAAAAGACATGGCGCTCTTTGGCCACCCATGGCCCTTGCGCGAAAAAACCCCACTAATCATCATGTGGGCCCAGCCGATGGTGGACCGACAGGGTCGCGAAGTTACAAATGTTGAACAGTGAGAGACCGTGCTGCTCAGCGCAGCTCCAGAAGAACAGCTCTGCGCATTCGAATGAGCCGATGACGGAGGGAGGGCTTAAGGGCTCCTGGCTGATGTCTAGGCGTGGGAGCCGCATCACCAAGGCCGCTGCATTCTTACATTAAATCTTCATCATGTACCTCCTTCTCTACCACGACCTTGAAACATAGACAATTAAGGCATTCGCATCCAAACAACATGTGAGACGTTCAGTAGCACGTGTCTTCCACCAACACTGCTTCTGCATAAACAACCTCCGAGCCAATGTTGTGAAGCCCTCGGGAAAATCAGAGGGACGTCTTAAAGAGAAAAAAACGTAGTATGCAAGAACACAAAACGGTCTTCTACGTGTGAATAAATCTGCAAAATGCAGTGGTCTGTTATAGTTACTGCAACAAAGTAATCTTCTGCGCAACAGCGTTTTGAAAACATAAAATCTACCAGTATTCTGTACGTTAGGCCTTCAATTATTTTAGGATGAAACTTGAAGCGACGATTATGTGTTCTGCTTCATGATTGCCGGGATCTCCTGGTGGGCTGTTTCTTCAAAAACACTTATATCATAATGTAACGAAACCCGATTAAACGAATTTATCTATTCACCGAAGACATTTGCATTACCCGGCAGGTGTCTCTGAGGTTCAATGTTGCCATCAACTAGAATTAATGTGGATTTCATGGCAGTGAACTCGATTTAGCCATGTTTTTTTCCGAACTAATTGGGAAATGCGGTGATTTCTTTCAAATATTTACACAAACGGCATTTCATCGGATGTGCGCTGCAATGCTGTCACATTAAAACGCCTAACCACCTTAGTCACGAAAGCAGCTTTATCATGACGAGGAACACGCCGCAGTCGGTAGCGCTTTTACGTATGAAATGACACTTGGCGGGACAGGTTTATTGTCCCTTTATACTCCCACAGGATCACGGTGGTTTCTTTGTTTGTTTAATGGTTTATGCGATGGATCGCACTGGTCGTCTCCTTGGAACTGTATTCTTCGGGTGTAGGAAAAAACGTCCCCGGAATATACGTCCCCGGAAGAGACGTCCCCTCTGGCATTGCTCTCTAGGCAAAAAAGTCCCCAAGTGAAAAATTAACCGAAAAACCAATCTTGTGCGAACTCACTTGAGAAAACACGGCATTCTTTATTCGACAATTCTCAAATTTTCTGCTTCATTTTGCTCGAAAACAAATTAAATTAAAACCGAATCGTATGTCGAATAGCCGTCAGGAAATCTTCAACTTTCGTCTTCCCGGCAGTATAGTCCTCACATAGGTTATGAACACGCTGCTGCATGGCCGTGACCGCTGATTTGCTCCTCTTCTTTGGGGATGCACCCACTCAAGACTGGGCCATCTTCAACGTCACTGTGGCTTCTTCTGAGCGCAAGGCATCAATGGCCATCCACACTGTTGGGCGGCTGTGGCCCACGATGCTTCCCAGCCTTCTGTTCCAGTCCTCCGCATGATTCTCCGTCCTGTGCCCAGGCCGAGTAGGCGTTCCACATAGGAGGGGGGTAAGTGGGAGGTGTTCGCCGCAGAAGAACTATGTTGTCAGCTGGTACTTTGGCTTGGCCAGGTGCTGTGGCACAGATGGAAGAAACACGCCTTTATCGTGACGTCTTCTCCATAAACTGCTTTTACAGCATTCATGGTCGCCTTCTCAAAGTCGCATATAATACCATCCGGATACACTTCTTTTTCAGAAATAGTTATTGACGGGTGGCTGAAGTTATGTCATTATGGCATCTGTATTCTTTCAGTAAACTGCAATCTTCGCGCATATCCTTTTTTTTTTGCATTGAGAAATAAAGAATAGGCGACTGGAAGGCGCAACGTTCGATGGTCCCGTCTGGGGACGTTTTTTCTGGGGACGTTTTTTTCCGGAACCCGTATTCTTCTGCCTGCTCGCACATTAAGTGCCTTCGTTTTCCCTGTCTTTTAATATCGGCAGCTTGTCGTAGCTTTGCGTTACCTTCTACCTCGCCTTACGGCCCGGACAGAAGAGAAATTTCAAGCTCGCGCTCGCAGACATCGCCACTAATACACGCCTGTGCGAGCGAAAATGAAATCCTGCGGTAGCTTTCACTCGACGCTGGGTTAGAATTTAAATTTACAAGAAACGAAAAATCTCTTGCTGGAGCTTACGAACTTCCAGGTTCAAGCAGCCCACCCCCCCCCCTTTCGATGTGTAAATCGAGTTACCACTTTATACGACATTTGTTTCAAAGAAAATTAAGGAGAAGAGGACGCGATTTAATCCCTCTCCCCACCCCCCCCAAAAAAAGAAAGAAAAACTGTGACATCAACTCACTTTTCATTCCTATCATCGAAGTCGTGTTCACAGTGACATAGTTATCGAAGCACCTGACTTCCGCCAGTTTTTATCCGATAGTCAGTTAACATGGTTTTTATGTCGCAAAAGCAGCTGCGGCTATGCTGCGCCAGTCAGAATGTGTTAAGGAACTGAGAGTGAGTGTTTATAAGATATACATAATTTGGCATCAAACGGTCGAGTTAGTTGCAAACTTAGGCTAGCAGTTCGGCAAAATGCTTACAGGAAGTTCTGATTTGCATCCTACATAAACGCTAAGCTTCCGGAGTCTTCACATTCAAATATTAGAATGCGAGCTTCAGTCAATACCGATCTATCGCTGATGTTGATAAAATTTCATTTTTCGCCTTGCAATAACGGATTTTTGCTCTTAAGTGTATCAATTATAGTTAACAACAGCGCGAAGCTAGACACGAACAAGAAAGTACACAGAACTAGCGCTGTTACTTTCGTGTCCGTGTCTACATCGCGCTGTTTTTAACAATGAACATGTACACACTAGCTCGCATTCACTCGGTTTTAGGTATCAGTTAAATAGTGTTACACCGGGAATTTCTCATAAACGCCATGCGCCCACAGCAAAAAGAAAAAAAAACAAAAACAAAAAAATTCGTTCTTTTTTCTATATGACTGTTGTGACTCATAACGGAGGTAAGGAACTGCTCTATGTACGGTCATTATTATTGTTGTGTTTGGCTATAGAATACATCAATCTCGTCCATGCAGTCAGTATTTTGTTTTTCCTTCTGAAATTCCACAAAATCATCAGGAATTTTAGGTTCAAACAGGACCCCTCGATAACAATTGAAAGTTCATAAACGCTCATTCGACCATTTTGAGCACGCACCGGTGAAAAACAGCCATACAACTTCGAAGCAAGGACTACAGGAAATCCCGCTGAACCGTCACGCTTAGCACATTTTCACGGTGCCCTCCGCCCCATTCCTTTCGTATCTCTCTTCTAAATATATTGTGGAATGCTGCTTTCCTTTATTCCACTTCCCTAGCACACCACCGGCCTCAAAGAACCGTAGCTAATTTGGTGAAAGGGTACAGCTGCAAAGTCGTGCTTAGAATGTCTTGCCTGAATGCGGGTGATTCGGGAATACAGAATCGGTTTTTCTAGTAGGTAATGGTTTTCGCGGAATAGTATTGTATTATTTGAGTAGTGGGCAAGTGACCCGGAAAAGAGTTGAGCTAATCCTCGGTTGGGATGAAATGGTTCTCCAGGAAAGAAAGAAAGGCATGAGAAGCACGCGCAGGAAGCGCGGAAGGTGAACAGCAGTGTAAGAGAGAGAAAGGGGGTGGGGTGGGGTCGAAGCTAACAGTACAAAGGTCATTGTGTGACACTCGCGGACAGCCAACACAGCTGTATAAAAAGCTGACGGCTTGCCCGACTGTCAATCGACTCGCTGTTTTTCAAGCAGAGTGTTATGGATTCCCGGCTCGTGAACGAACTCCTTCTCCGTCTAGGGCACCCACTGCTGATGCCACAGACGGCGGCGCTGGTGCTCGAATACTGCACCGTCAGAGGAGCCTGCGACTGCGACCAGCTGCTGGACATGGGCAGCGAAGCTGCCGAATACTGGGCGACCGTATTCCGGCAATTCGACAGACATGCTCGTGGCTACTTTTCCAGCGACGACCTTCAGGAAGCTCTGCTGGCCTGCGGCTACCCGGTGCGGGGTGAATTTTGACGTGCCTGCGCCCGATCTATTCACCCAACGGCTGGATTTCCTTCGACGCTTTCGTCAAGGTTTGCGCCGTTATCGGAAGCGTCTGCAAGTGAAGCGATTTCACAGCAGCTCCTCCCCAAAGGCCCTTTTCAGGGCTACCCAACTGCTGCTTTGGCTGAGTTCTCTACTCACGATCTCTCTCCGTGTTGCCCTCGCGACAATATCCTCAATTTATACTCTCTTTTAATACAATTGGTTCACCTTTTTAATCATAGCTCTATCAAGGCGCTTCCCATGTCCAACGCCAATATAACGATGCTGACGCTATGACAGTAGTTCGCACGTTGAATGAAATTAAATGGTATTATTCTTGTGCTCAAGCTAAAGCGTACATGCCAGAGGCTCCATAGAAGACAGCACATAGAAGCGTTGATTGAGTCTGGGCTAGTTGTAAGCAGTCTTGAACACACAGAGCAGTCGCTGACAACGGAACAAGTCACACAAAGACAGAAACTCTCCTTGTGGCTTACTTCGTCCGTTGTCCGCTGCCGCACTGTTTTTTCAAGGCCACATAGACGATGTAATTCAATGCAACCAAAACGTGTAGAAAATATTTATGTGCAGACTTGGCATGAAGTCTATTTCTCGATTTGAAAGCAACGTGCGTGCGCGTTTTTCATACGGTGTGTGTTTTATTGGACAGATTTAGTTGAGCGTCCCCAACAACGTGTTGCGGATGCCCAACTGCATCTGTCTATTCTCCCGTGGTACGGTAAAGTCCAGGATATCTCGGCATCAGTTCTCACTGGGGTAAGGGTTGTAGCGAAAAGTAGACAGTTCTGGTTGAGTTCATCAAAATATTTATAAAAGCACAATAGTTCCCTGAATGATAAGCCAACGTCATACTGCGCGGATACGCCTGTTATTCTGTATAAGGCGGAGTAACGCTTTCACACACCACGCATTTGTACTTTGTTCCTGTTTTTTTAAATAAACGTCAACTTTCTTTGCCCGAAGGAAACATAACGGTGGCGCAAGCGTTGTTTAAGTAGAAAACTTTCTCCTTTGTTGTGGCAAATCTTGTAAACAATCTTTTTTTTAACGCATACGAATTTCTAGGCCCTTCAAAAAGTCCATCGGCATTCTAACACAATTCCTACGTTTGACAGCAAAAAAAAATAAATATTATCAACAAGTAAACTTACCTCCATCACAAAAAATCGCAAACTCTCGGCATGTATGATGGGCAAATATCCCGGCGTGCCTTCTATATTTCGCATGTCGAAACTTTTCTGCTTAGCGACATTGAGTCCGTTGACGCTTGAGCCAGGTTCTGCCTTACTCGGTGTCCCACATGCTCGACTTCAAAGCCACTGATCAAACAACAGGCTGTTTCTTACAATGTAGCACGGTTATGACACTGAAGATAGAGCAATTTCGTAGCAAACTTACGCGCTGCAACAAAAAGTAAATTTCATAAGGAAATGACGATCCGCATTGCTGGCGTAGCGGTTACAATGCTCGCTAGTCAAGCAGGAAGACGCGGGTTCAATACCCGCCACGGCGATCGTATTTCGATGGAGAAGAGATGCTACAGGACGGTGTTCTGCACGATCTGACTGAACATTCAATAATACGATGTCTTATTGAACTCAGGTGCGCAGCGGCACCTTAGTGAGTAACACAGACGGGATGACCGGACACAAGAGCTAGCGTCCCCGGGAAATTGCGGAGGCGTTCGAAATGATCAAAAAGGAAGACATGTGCGTCAGCTGCCCTTCTATTCCTCTAATTGATGACGAAATGGCCTTTCTAGAACGTGCGGCGTTCTGATATTCTACGCATAAGTTATTGCTGTGGTTGTTGGTTACGTGTGTGTGCGTGTGTATGGGGGGGGGGGGGGGTCACGGTTTTCTTCTTAATCTTTCTTGTCCATATTTATCCTTGTTTTTTTTTTTCAAAATAAAAATTCAGTGCTTGGGCAGCTCCTGTGTCGTCGTTTCTTTTTCTCGTCCGTGTTCCCTTTGCGCTGGCTGTGATGAGTATTTTTCATCTGGCCCCACTCGCTAGCCTAAAACAAAACAAAAACATACCACTTGTAATGTTGTCAACTTCAGCTAGCCATTAGGGAAAATGTTCATCTGAAATATTCATTTACATTCCACACAAACATCAACCGCCTCAATTCTTCATTCATTCAATAAATCCATGTGCTTTATTTTGCTGTTGGTGGTAACAAAATTTGGTGTTGCCCTAAATACTGCTACTAATTGCCAAAAATATTTGCAGTGAGGTCTCAAATTCTCCTGTAGGCCTAGCAAAAGAAAAAAAAAACTGGTTTGTGTTGCTGTCAATCATCGCGGTGATAAGAAAACACTGAACGACAGATGACGCGTGCTATTCTAGGTGGCTTGAGAATGCGTCGTTCACAAACCGCGTTTCTTTTTCTTTTTCTGGCTACCTTTCCTAAACTTTTCATCTGGCAGATAGTCCGCTTCAAACCACTTTGTGAAGAGAGGCTATAAGCATATTATCGCAATGGATGTATTAACAGATGAAGAGATGGCATCCAACTTCTAAGAAAGGTAGCCCGCAAGAGTAGAAACTTGTGCGAGTTCCTTTTGGTAATAATAATAATAATAATAATATCTGCGGTTTAACGTCCCAAAACCACGATATGATTATGAGAGACGCCGTAGTGGAGGGCTTCGGAAATTTCGACCACCTGGGGTTCTTTAACGTGCACCTAAACCTAAGTACACGGGCCTCAAACATTTTCGCCTCCATCGAAAATGCAGCCGCCGCGGCCGGGATTCGATCCCGCGGCCTTCGGGTCAGCAGCCGAGCGCCATAACCACTAGACCACCGTGGCGGGGCAGTTCCTTTTGGTAGGGGCGGCGTATAACGCAGGGCGTGAATGTAGCAGTAAAAAAGCGACAGTACAAAAAGTGCTGAGTACCAACAGTTCCCATCCCGGTTTGGAAGCTTTCCCCAACGTCATTCGCCATCTGACTTTCAAACAATTATCTCAATACTATACTGCTTTCTATTGTCCTCTCTCCTCCTCCTTCCACGACATAGGCTCTTTGAATTTGCCCCGAGAACTGTACCTAATTTGGCTTATACATAGGGATGCGTAGTTGTGTCCAAGTGGTCAGAGCGTCCGCGAATAGTGCACTGAGGCAAGCACTTAGTACACGCGTATTTCTACGAACAGCACCTGCTGTGAAGGTCGTTTAAATCGAAACTGTGGGTCTGTGGCCTCCTACATTGTCTGCGCCGCATCGGTATAAGATATCGGAGGCCTGCATTCGCAATTTCGTTTTCCGGATGCCATACTTTCTAACTGTCGTCCTCGCCGCTATTTTATGTGGGCACACTGAACTAGACATGTTTTCGGCAATGCAAATTATATTTAATGTTCCTCATCACGCCTTGGAGGTGTTAGTTAATTTGGTTTCTATGGCGCAAAATCAGCTAAGGCCTTGCTGCGCCCGTCACACGGTGTTGAGTAATGAACATTGAGATGATGTCGTTTAAAGCTGATTTCAAAAGTGTCATTCTGTTAAAAAGTTCTGCCTACCAGACAAGGGTACAAGAGGATCATCTCCAAGAAGTACACTGTTAGCAAAAATAAGCCGAGATGGGAGTAAATGGCTTGTCCTCTAGCGCACGCCCTGATGGGGGTTTTAAAAACACCGTCCGGACGGAGTAAAAAATTTACTCCCCAACAGGACGGGGTTTTTGGATGGACAGAGGGGAGTTTTTGTTTACATCCATAGGGGAGCTTTTCCAGGTAAATATGGGAGTAAATTTTTATAACCATCAAAAAGAAAAAAAATGCTTTTCGCTCTTTTAATTAAATTAGCATCGAAACACGCAAGCTGGATCACACGTGCACAAACATGCACACAACGTTCGCAAAGTAATACAACACTCACACTGACAACAACTCACCACCAGAGCGCTTCACAACCAAACTTTGGTCACCGAGTATATATAGGCACCACATCTTGACCTCCAATGTGGCTCAGATGGGACACTTCTTTTCCCCGAAATTAAGCAAGAAACATTCATGGCGTACGTGTAAATTTGTGATGAGCTTATAGATACCACTGAGGCACACCTATATTTTACTATAAACCCGCCTAACATTCAACGCCTTCTTAATTAGCGAATTTTGATTATCAGCTGGCACTCTGTCGCATGGGATGTATCCGCCTTAGCAGTACTGTGCGTGAGTCTGTAAAATGAACATAATCGCACACGAACCACGAGCGGCCGTGCACGAACGCTTCAGCGGCACACATTCACGAGCAACACCGGCGAAGAAATGGATGGATGGATGGATGCTATGAGTGTCCCCTTTATAACGGGGCGGTGACATGTCTGGCACCAGGCTCGAAGGCGAAAAAAAAAGAAAAAGAAGAAAAAAAGCTTCCTTGTTTCATGTTGTCCTAATGCCTTATCTACATTGATTAAATCTATGTTATTATACCAAAAAATATAAATTCACGGTCCATCTCTCTGCCTCTTAAGGCAGAATGACCTTATGCGTCGCCCCGCCGGTATGCCGCGTTGTGGCCGACGGCGTCGCTAGGCCTCTCCCAGGAGTACGGCACGGCTATACGATGAACGACAGCCCGCGATCACAAAATACTTGCTGCTGTACAGTTTTCGTCGCCGTTTTTTTTACACACACACTGCCGCTATCCGAGTCCGCAGTCCGCGTTAAGCTACGGAGCGATGCACTTACAACGAACGAGACGGCTCGTAGTCGCGGTTCCTGTTGCTCGCAGTACATCGGCGGTCGCACGTTGGTTCAATCTGTCTCGTATCGGCGCTCGCCTTCTCGCTAGACGTTTGACAGCGGTGGTTGCATGGCGCAAAAGAGACAATTTAAGCTTATTCATTCCAGCAGCTTTTATTTTCTGTGAAACATATTCTTTGATTCACCGGTGGCCTGTGCGAGCTCGTAGAACTCACCACGGCGGCCGGTGTGGCGGTGCGAGTTCGCTACGTCGCCGGCTTGGTACCGACGACATACAGCGAACACAGGCACGTTTACACCAACGCACGCTTGAAACGCGCGTCAGACAAAATTAAACACGGAGGCAGCGGTGTGCACTTGCATTCTGCGCAACTTGAAAACAACACCGCCGCCGGCCGGCTTGTGTTCGCGAGAGCACGGCAATATACATTGCTCGTGAATTCTTTTCCGTGTAAGGGGCGTATGTAAAAGTGGGCTTAAACAACACCTATCTTTTACTATAAACCCGAAATTCAACGTCTTTTTAAATACTGGCCACGATCGCAGTGATAACTTAGTTGTCGCGAAGAAAATGCACACTATCGCGATTCTAAAGCTGGCACGGCTGTGATAGAGGACGCACATCGCGACTCACAAAATGTGTTTGTAGTTCATTCGCGCCGTATTTTTAATTGCCACTACGGAGTCCGCTAATCCGAAGCTCGTATTTAAATGCGAGAAGGCTCGTTTCGCGGTGGCTGGTGGCTGTCGTTCATATGTAAAGTGGTGTTTGTCTCTAGACGTGCGGATTCACTGGAGAAATTTCAAAGATTCAATCCAGCAGTTAATTTTAACCTGATTACGAATAATGCGAGGAATAGAAATTTCACCACGGCGGCCAGTCATACTTAGTTCTAAGTTCTAAGGCTTGTAGCCGTTCACACCGGTGCTGCAAGTTCGGGAAGCAGCGTCGCCGGCGCATGCGTTGATGCCGATTACTGCTTCGATTGAACTCCATAAACCTGGCAGCAGCATTCTTTGAACATTTCTCCAGTTCTATAGGTTAGTTGTGAGGGTCCCATACTATTTTAGACAATTATTGGTCGTACTAAGCAAGGGGCGTTTGTACGAACAAGACTTCACTCGCTCAGGGTGTTGTCGTGCATGGCGTAACGCACATTCGCCTCAGAAAAAATGGTTTTTAAAACTCCCATAGAGTTTTGTTTGCCTTAGGGAGTCTACAGGTGACGTCTAAATGTGAGTTAACAAGGTTCGTTCATGCTCAAATCTGGGCGTTTTTCGACGACATGTGCCGACTTCACTCCGCTACCACGGAGTAAATGATTGGGGCATGGGGGTTTTGGGGGCTCATGTGCTGGAAAAGCTCCCATCTCGGCTAATTTTTGTTTACAGTGTACAGCAGGGTGGAATGGCCTGTGTTGTTAGTACAGTTGGCCAAAAAATAAATTTTGTCTCTGCGGAGCACTATGCGGCCACGTGATTAGGATGTGTATCACTGTTAAGGGTTCTGGACATTTCTCACAGGGTTGTTGTACTCCCATGCTATACTAATCGATAATTAGTTGGACAAGAAGTTGACAATTCCCAGGGTGCACAGCGGTTACAGTGCAAAAGTGCAGGCTAAGCAAATTTTCGCCTTCCACATTAAGGTATTCTTGGTAGGTGACGTCAACTTCGACGTGGTTCTGAATATTCATGCTCAAGCATTAGGGAAGCCTGACATCCTACATTGGAGTAAATCGTTTTCGCTGAAGTTTTATTCTTGCACGGGAGCACTGAACATGTTATTTTGAAAACGTTAGCTGTGCTAATAACCGGTTGGTGCAAAGTAGGTTTGCTGGAAAGAAAGAAAGAAAGAAAGAAAGAAAGAAAGAAAGAAAGAAAGAAAGAAAGAAAGAAAGAAAGAAAGAAAGAAAGAAAGAAAGAAAGAAAGGCACGAGACTGAAGGTGGAGAGGGTGAACGGTGACCAAGTTGAAGGGCAAACGGTAGATGGAAGTTTAGAATACAAAAGCCATTGTGAGACGTTCTCGGGCAACGAGCAGGGCCGTAACTAAGATGGAGTTGAGGGGGTTCTGACACACCCGCCCCCTCCCAGAACAAAAGTTTTTTTTTTTCACGCATAACAGTTCGGCTTGCGTAGAAAAGGACGTAACGTTTATAGCGTTAACGTAGTTAACGTTAACATAACGTTGCTAACATAACGTTATAATGTTAACATAACGTTAACGTAGACAAGGACGTAAAGAAATAACACACGGACAGGCGCTGTCCGTGTGTGATTTCTTTACATCCTCGTCTACGTTAAGCGCTCGCATTTCAAGCAAGCAGAATGGATCACCAACTAGCCCAGTCAGCCATTTTAACTGTTCGGGTGACAATAAAATACTTGCACACCTTCACAGCGACCACCAGTTGCCAAAGTGAGCCGTGTACACAAAAACACCCCCCGAAGAAAATTCCTTGGTATGGCCCTGAACGAGGGTGGGTGTATAAAAAGACGAAAACTTGCCGGATTGTCACTCGACTTGCTACTTCTCAAGGAGTGCGGCATTTGCTCTCGCCTCGTGAACGAGCTGCTTCTGCGGCTTCGCCAAAGGTCACTGCAGCCAATGATCATGCCACTGACTGCAGCATTCATACTGGAGGCCTCCATGAGCCGCGGTTTCATGGAGTGCGCCGAGCTTCTGGACATGGCCTGCGAGGCCGTCGAGCACTCGGCAGCCGTGTTCATGGAATACGACCATGAAGGAGATGGCTGGATCATGGACAGCGAGTTACAGGCAGCACTTGCAACCTGTGGATTCACAGTCCGAGGGGAATATTTGACGCGTCTGTGCGTGACATATTCTCATTACGGCTGTGTTTCGTATGATGGCTTCTTGAAAGCTTGCGCGCGCGTCGCAAAACATCACTGGTGAAGTCTGCTCTCCGCTGCACCATAGCACATCTGCAAAGGCCCTTTTCAGGGCCACCGAACTTTTGTATTGGCTGAGTACTCCGCTGGTGATCACGCTCCGTGTTACCCTCCTAACTTTTTCCTTAAAATATGCTTAGCTCCATTACATTATACTGACCGGTTGCTTCACACGGATTTCAAGGTTTGCGGAGGTCAAAAGAAAACAAATTTTTGCGTGGTGTTGCGGTCAGTCACCGCAGCTACGCACGCTACAGTGTAAAACATTATGTAAAATTAGAAATATTTTTACAGAAATGTACGATGGTCGTTTAATTATTATCTCTTATTGATAATAACAGATATGATCTCGAGAAAAAACAGGCAATTTGTGTTGTTAAAGTAAATCGTTGGCAAAGGCGTTCGGTCACGTGTATTTTTTATGCGAATAACGGCTTTCAAAACATGCGTTCCCAATAAATAAACTATTCATATTTGTGAAAGCAAGATAACGATAGTGAGAATTTTAGCTTTTAGAAAACGGCACTTTTAGAGATGCTGCCACCCTTGCTTTGGCGCTCTGCAATCTTCTCTTTGGACGGACTACGTTGGTTATATGGTGTCATCAAAGCTGCTTTTTTGTGACATTTCTGCCATCAGATGAGTGGCATTGTTTGCTAACTACTTTGTGTAGTTGCTATGTGTTTAATCGCTGTCATTTGTATATATATTTTGAAACACCGCCGGAGAAGTGCGGCTCCCACAAGGCCGCTGGGCCTGTGACACATCCAGGTGTCCGCGCTTGGCATCTTGATGAGTCATGCAAGCTTTCTCTCCACCCTTTCCCGTTATTCAACCCTCTCTTCCTTTCACTTCCCTGTTTTCCAATTTTTCCACAGCACAGCGTTTCTCGAAGGAAATAATAAAGGCAAGAAAGGAAAACCACTGTCAGCGTTTATTCAACCAAGCACCTTATGGTCCTGTGCACGGGGTACTCATTCCGTTTATTCGAAAACTCTTTTCATGCTTCCAGTTCTGTCAGCGATCCCTGCTAAAGCTGGTGATTTCAAAGCCCCGGTAAAAAAAAATAACAAAGAGGAGACCGATCAACCACGAGCATGAGAACCTGGGCATGGCGTCGCGAAAAGTAAAGGGTAGGGGGGACCTCGGTATCTCCACCATTAGTCACAGAACAAGAAAGAATGAAAGAAGCATGCCTGCTTTCTTTCGCGTTTCTTCACCCTCACACCAATTTCCAGTAGTCACGTGCTAATTATAAATATTTGATTAGCCACATTAAGAGACCAGTAAAATATACTTCCGGTAAAACGCACACCCTCCATAATCATCGAACTTTGATATCGGAATAGTTGAGTGAATAAAAATTCAGGTAACAAGACGTTATCTGGAAGGTTGAGGCGCATTTTTATTACCTGATAGACTATGTTGTATGCTAAGTCCAATGTTTTTCGTTAAATAGTGGCATTCCTTAGAAACACAAGTAAAAGTAAGAACGTTCGATATTTTTTTTTATCTTGAACAAGGCTCGCGTGATTGTTAAGAAACGCTTGTTTTCTTTCCACAGATTCTTTCCGCTTTGCTTTGGTGCTTTTATTGTTCTTCAATTTAAAATTATACGCGAAAGTCTCAGTATATCATGCATAGAATATATTTAACAATGCCAGTAAAACATTTATGAAAAACGAAAAAGACAGTCACAGTTCCCCTCAAGCGCGAAGCAGTGAATGTGATAGAAAAAAATTGGAATTTCACAAGAAGAACGGCAAGGAGCTACAAAATTGCTGCGCGCTGTTCAAACACAAAGAACGCAGGAAAAGTATACACAATGCGAATGCAAACTAACAACTGCTACAGCTCGACAATTGCAGCGCGCTGCTGAAAGACAAAAAGCACCAACGAAAAGAACGCACAGCTGTGCACAGGACGAGCGTGAAATGTCACAGTTGTTACATCAACTATGTCCTGCTTTGGCTCTTCTAGCTCGCAGCACACTCCATTCGCAAACGCGATCACTGCAGCGAGCAAAGTGATCTTCGTGCGGTCTATAGCTTGAACCATAGGTCGGCAAACTCAGACTCAGATCGAGCCGTCAGTCTGAGTGAGTCCGAGTGAGTAATATGTTGGTGAGTTCGAGTCCGAGTGACCGGCTGAGGAAAATTTCAGTGTGTCTGAGTCCGAGCGTTTGAGGTAAAATTTGGTGAGTCTGATTCCAAGACAGCCCTATGCGCAAATATATTGGCTGACTGAAGCTGAGTGAGCTCTACACTATTTTGCCGACCTATCGTGCTATCTATTCAACTTCAGCATTACTATCAGCCTCGTGTCGGCTCACATTTATACTGCCGTCGAGTCACACGTGTACTTCAAAGCACTAGCATACATACGTCAGCTCAATATTTATTGATGAAAGGCGTGAGTTACGAAGGGCCAGTGGCGGATCCAGAGGGGGGGGGGGGGCGGTAGGGGCGATCGCCCCCTCCAGAGCCTGTGTCAACCTGCCCCCCTTGTCTGCTGTGCCTGTCGCCCATCTCCTTTATCAAGTTGTTTCGGCTACCATTACACAAAAGGGGGAAGGAGAATCTTGCCCCGGCCCTCTAGATGATTAGTGGGGTTTTGTGGCGCAAGGGCCATGGGTGGCCAAAGAGCGCCATGTCTATTATGTGGCGTTAGCGATGACCAATGATTACGATGACCGGGTGTATTGTGGCTGTATAGAGGCCTAAAATCACGTGCTTTAAAGAAGCGTAAAAGATGTGTATACAGTATAAAATTATGGCAGTGATAAGTGGTGTGATCTATGGGTGTGGGATAAATGACGAGTGAGCATGGTATTTACCAGTGTTGTAGACGTTACTGAAAAAAAGTAACTAAATACGTTACTCGTTACACTATAAAAAAAGGAACGCGTTACCGCCCTACGTTACGTACAAAAAAATGTAATGCGTTACCGTTACCGTTACCGAAAAAAAGTAACGGACGTTACCTCTGCCGTTACTCCGCAATCATAAATTTTAATCGATGTGTCTGCTGCAGGAACCCACAATAACAATAATTTAAATCTGAAATTTATGTTTCACATAAAACTTCAAACCCAACCAACGATTATAACCAAAATGCTGATTTAACGAGTATTACTTGCACAAATGTACCTGACGTTAGCAATGGTAGAGTGGCTTTGGGTTGCCTTTAGAGTTACGTGTGATGGCTTCCGACTCTGACACATGGGGAAACCATTTTTCTCAATGTGACATTATACAGAATATGAGATTCATTCATCAACGCTATTCGCAAAGAAAGCATCAATGAAATCTCAAGAAATTTACAATAATTCTGATGGTGTGCTTCGGCTAGCAAAATAGATGCGCGAATTTTGTAGTAGTAAAGAAATGCTTAAATGGGCTAGTCACGTAAAAAATGTCCGTGCATAAACATTTTTTGTTCACTTTAACCTGTATAATTACCGCAAAAATTGCGAGCGTTTATGTGAGGGTGTTCAAGATCAGCCTCACTCGCTCAGGAGTTCAATAACCAGAAACTTCGCTGCAGTTGCAGATAGAAAAAGCAAAATTTATTTTTAAAACAAAGTTCATAAGCCTTATCAACTTTGTAGCTACTGTAAAATGTCGCATATTTAGACATTTTTCAAAAACAGTTTCCTTAGCTCTAGAAATTTCAAACAATGTTACTTTACTCTTTGTTGCGCATACATTTCATACACAAAATATCTTCTTTGTAACGATAATATTTGTGTTTTACAACGTCGTGAACTTTCGAGAACGACAGGTAATGAATTTGGTCCCTCCGGATTGAATATGTTTGATATTTTTTCCCTCGTAAATTATGCAGTTAATAAGGAGATAAGTTCCTTTTCGGGCTACTGGCAGGGGTCATGCATAAAATATAAAATACTCAATCAAATCTAAAATATCTATTTTCGGATCCGTGTCGATCTCTCGTGGAATCACCCGTTTGCAATAACCACGATTAGTACACTAACTACGGTAATGTCTGCCGTGTAGCTACCTGTAACCGTGGTTAGCCGTAACCGTAGTTAGCTTAACCGCGGTTAAGGCTGTTCGTGTGACAGCGGTAATAAGGTAGTGAGTAAAAAGATTTTTTTTTTTGCGTTACAAGAAAAAATTCTACGTTTCGCGTCCCGCTCGCATTCTTTTTCAGGGTTTTCTTTCAGCCGGGGGTCACGCCTATTCTCCACAATAAGGCAGACTCTCGATCGGCAGCGCACCTGTAGACCGGTTGACGTTACCGGCTGTCGCCTGGATGGGCCAGAATTCCACAGAAAGCCGCTTAAGTTGACGACGCGGGAGTTGTGAATTCGATGCGGTGGTCGTTTACCATGCTATGCAGTGTACTCCTTTGTCACGCGAACTTGCGGACATCGTTTTTATGTTGTCGCAGCCTCTCGGGGGAGTTCTTCGTTTCCCCCACGTAAAAAATTTCACGATAAGCACGTGGTATGGAGTAAACCAGCCCTTGCGCTTTCTCTTCGGACGGCCTGTCTTTTGGGCACGAAAAGGCGCAGGTGCCAGCAATCCATCTGCTACATCCACTTCCACGAGAAGCATATCCGTACAGTTTCTCATGGCGAATTATGCGGCTTTCATGAAGCTTTGTATGGCGATGGCCCAAAATTCCACACAAGTAGTCGGCGCGTCTTAATAAAGTGGTCCCCACAATTTCCACACACAAAAAAAGCGATTCTGCCGCGCTTTCGTGGTCAATGCCTGGCAGGCCGACAGCAGCCCGACGCTTGCGACAAAAGAATTTGTGAGGGCGAGCTCTGAGAAAACGGCAGGCCCCCAGGATGAAAAAGTAACGAGTAACGTGACACCACACGTTACCGAAAAATGTTGACGTAAGTACGTTACCCGTTACAGTTTCTAAATTGTAACGAGTACGTTACTAAGTTACCGAAAAAAGTAATGCGTTACCAGTAACGCCGTTACTTGTAACGCGTTACCGCCAACACTGGTATTTACAAGTGAGAGGCGGGATGACAGCACGAATGCTTCCTCAAGGCCTTTGCGCCCAAAGGCCGGGAGGCAGGTGCTTCGTTTGATAGAGTTACCGCAGCAGCAGCCTCAGTCATGAGGCCGCGCTACGGAGCGCCTGGAAAAATAACGTTGAAGTTATGGACATCTTCGAGAAATTCGAAAAGAGACTGATATTTAAAAAGTGGTTCTCTGCCAATGAACATACCGGGATGAAGTGGGAACTGCAGGTATATTGATGAAAAATACTTTTTTCTGACAGCGTCTAATTCCGTGCATTGCAGTAGTGTGTGGAGTACAGTTAGTGGATCACCACAGTGATCACACAGAGGTGGATCGCCTCCGGACAAAAGATATGAATGTGTACTATGTGTGTGGCCTATCCTCAGTCTGCAAAGCAATTATTATAAGTATTGCGCTATGAATGATCGATGATTATGGAGGGTGTGTTTTAACGCAAGAATGTTTTTATGGTAGCTTAATGCGGCTGTGATTTATATGTAGCAGGTGACTACTGGAAATTGATGTCCGGTTGAGAATCGCGGAAAAACCAGCATGCTTCTCCATTCTTTCTTGCTATGACCCATATTGGAAATAAGGAGGTCTCCTCCCCCCCCCCCCTTCCCTGTACTTCTCGTCACTCAATGCCCAGGTTGTCATGGTCGTGCGCTGATCCGTCACCGCTTTGTCACTTTTTTTTACCGGGGCTACAAAATCACCCGTTGTTCCATGGATTGTTGAAAGAACTGGAAGCATGAAACGCATTTTCGAGTACCCGGAATGAGAACCCTGTGAACAGGACAAAAGGGTGTCTGGGTGACTAAAGCTGACAGTGGTTTTCCTTTCTGGGCTTTATTCTTTTATTCGAGAAACGGTGTGCTGTGGGAAGTTTTGAAAATGGGGAGGTGAAATGGAGAGACGGTGGATAACATGGAAGGGCATCTGTTGAGTCACGTGCGTGACTCAACAAGATGCCAGGCGCCAGACACCTGGATGTGTCACACACCGTGATGCCACGTGGGAGCAGTGCTTCAAATTATGTACACAAACAACAGTGATTAAACACAGAGCAACCACAAAATGTAGTTTGCGAACTGTCACTCCCATGATTGCAGACATGTCACGAAAAAGGGATTTTGCTGGGAGGAGCTAACGAACATCGGCCGTTAAAAGAGAAGATTGCAGCGTGCCAAAGCAAAGACGACAGCATGTTTAAAACTGCCGTTTTCTAGAATCTAAAACTCTCACTATTCTTATCTTGCTTTCATAAATCTGAACACTATTTATTAGGAACGCATGTTCTCAAAGGCGTTCTTGGCATGAAACATACACCTGAGCGGCCATCTGTACCAACCACTGAATATAACAGGGCAAATTCTCTCTTTTTTCACGACATCATTTCTGCTACTATCATTAAGAGATAATATTTATACGACCATCCAACATTTCTGTAAAAATATTTCGAATTTTACATAGATGTTTTACCCTGCCGCACGGTGTTAGAATAGCCGTGCCCTGCAGCGTACGGAACTTAGGCGCGTGACCGGGGCACCATGCAAAAATTAGATTTTGTAACCTCAGCAAACTTTGAAATCCGTATGAAGCAACCGGTCAACCTACTGTAATTGAGCTAAGTATATTCTAAAGAGAATGTTATGAGGGCAACACGGAGCGTGATCGCCAGTGGCGCACTCAGCCAATGCAAAAATTGGGTGGCCCTGAAAAGAGCCTTTTCAGAAGCGCTAAGGTACAGCGGACAGCAGACTTCACCAGTGACGTTTCGCGACGCGCGCACAGGCTTTCAGGAAACCGTCGTAGGAAACACAGCCGTGATGAGAATATGTCACGCGCAGACGTGTCAGGTATTCCCCTCGGACTGTGAACCCACAGGTTTCCAGAGCTGCCTGCAAGTCGCTGTCCCTGATCCAACCGTCTCCGTCCTCGTCATATTCCGTGAACACGGCCGCGCCGTACTCCACGGCATCGCAGGCCATGTCCAGAATCTCGGTGCACTCCGTGAAACCGCGGCTACGGCAGGCCTCCAGCACGAACGCCGCTGTCAGTTTCATGATCATTGGCTGCAGTTGCCGTTGGCGAAGCCGGAGAAGCAGTTCGTTCACGAGGCGAGAGCCCATGCTGCACAGCTTGAGAAGCAGCAAGTGTAGTGACAATTCGGCAAGTCGTCGTCTTTTTATACACCCACCCTCGGTGTTCGAGCATGTCTCACAATGGCTTTTGTATTCTAAACTTCCACCTCCCCTCCTTTCAACTTCAACTTGTTCACCGTTCACCCTCTCCCCCTTGATTCACGTGCCTTTCTATCTTTCCCGCAAACCGAGTTTGTACAAACCGGTTATAAGCTGAGCTAAAGTTTTCAAAATAACGTGTTCATTGCTCTCGTGTAAAAATAAAAATTCATCGAAAACTATTTTCTCCGATTGCTACCCACATCTATCGCACAAAGGTGGATCATCACCGGACAAATGGTATGAGTGTGTGCGGTGTGTGTGTCCTGGTAATTTTTACTTCTGTGCACCGTGAGTGATACTGGCGGCCAATTAGAAAGTGGAGGCTTCATAACGTGCAGTTTATTTTGTGCGTGAATATCTCATGTGCTCTGCCAATAAGTCCTGAACTTTCCTTTAGGAAAGGCTTAGCAGAAGCGCACGGATAGCTGTGGATGCATTGGCAGCGGTTTCGTGGACGGATGCAGCTAGCTGTTTACTAGAAAGACGCGGGTTCGATGTCGGCTCATGGACGGAGACGAAGTACTAAAGGCACGTGTACTGTACCACGGCACACAGATTTCACATACCACTTTTTTTGGTTTTTTTTTTTCTAAATTTTGTTAGATCATGAATACGCCCTTCTAATGCCCTCAGGGCATATGTTCGCAAAAACACCCCCTCAAAAAATTATCGAAACTTGAACTAAGCCCGCAAGGCTTGAAACAGCGAAACTAGACGATTCTGAAGAATAATCTGGTTTCTTCTAGGTTGTTTCTAGGCCTTGTTAGGGGATGCAGGTAGTTTCGAGGTTGCTTGCATGCATAGGTCGTTGCTAGGCTACGACTAGATGATGATAGGTTGTTTCTACGTTGTTATCGGCCAGAGATGTTCGAGTTAAACCACAGACAATCACAGACACGTTGTTGCTGGCGTAGACATTCCATCGCTTCGGGGTCTACTCGCCGCCGCCGTTGCCTTTCCCGTTCCCTAGTATTCTCTCGTTGTACGTACTCGGGGTCTTCCACAGCCGTCGCTTAGCAGCCATTTGTTGTTCTGTTGCCTTCTTCCTTTTTAGTGGAAGTTGTGTATTGTGGGATTTACCCAATTTTTGTGATAAATACTCTTTATGAGGATGACTGTTTTCTGGTAGGGCGTGAACAAGGCACTATTTGCTAAACAGCTTGGCTGTTAAAAATTAGTATGGTGTAAGGTGAAGGGCTCTTGAAATTTCTGAAACCTCTCACTCACATTGAATTATAAATTATTATGGGGGATGCTGATAACTTTCCAAGGATATAAAGACGAAAGCTTAGTTGGACCCATAGAGATGTTAAATCGGAGGCTCTGAGACCGTGCAATGAGTGCAGGGCCGTCACCGTAGGGCCACTGTGAAACACGCGTCTCACGTGCAAGAATCGGTGACAGGGTGCCTCTTTCAAGCAGACACGTTCACGACCCCAGTTGGCTATAGCCACGACTACCTGGGTCAGTATTTCAGCAGGTGTACAATATGTAAGGCAGGAGGCGCGTTTGCATTCCATCCTGTGGTCCCAGCCGATGGCGAACCGACAGGGTCGCGAAATTACAAATGTTGAGCAGTGAGAGACCGTGCTGCTCAGCACAGCTCCAGAAGAACAGCTCTGCGCATTCGAACGAGCCGATGACGGAGGGAGGGCTTAAGGGCTCTTGGCTGATGTCTAGGCGTGGGACCCGCATCACCAAGGCCGCTGGATTCTTATATTAAAACTTCATCATCCACCTCCTCTACCATGACCTTGAAACATAGACAATTAAGGCATTCGCAGCCAAACAACATGTGAGACGTTCAGTAGCACGTGTCTTCCACCAACACTGCTTCTGCATAAACAACCTCCGAGCCAATGTTGTGAAGCCCTCGGGAAAATCAGAGGGACGTCTCAAAGAAAAAAAAACGTAGTATGCAAGAACACAAAACGGCCTTCTACGTGTGAATAAATCTGCAAAATGCAGTGGTCTGTTATAGTTACTGCAACAAAGTAATCTTCGGGCGCAACAGCGTTTTGAAAACATAAAATCTACCAGTATTCTGTACGTTAGGGCTTCAATTATTTTAGGAAGAAACGTGAAGCGACGATTATATGTTCTGCTTCATGATTGCCGGGATCTCCTGGTGGGCTGTTTCTTCAAAAACACTTATAACATGATATAACGAAACCCGATTAAACGAATTTATCTATTCACCGAAGACATTTGCATTACCCGGCAGGTGTCTCTGAGGTTCAATGTTGCCATCAACTAGAATTAATGTAGATTTCATGGCAGTGAACTCGACTTAGCCATGTTTTTTTCCGAACTAAGTGGGAAATGCGGTGATTTCTTTCAAATATTTACACAAACGGCATTTCATCGGATGTGCGCTGCAACGCTGTCATATTAAAACGCCTAACCACCTTAGTCACGAAAGTAGCTTTATCATGACGAGGAACACGCCGCAGTCGGTAGCGCTTTTACATATGAAATGACACTTGGTGGGACTGGTTTATTGTCCCTTTATACTCCCACAGGATCACGGTGGTTTCTTTGTTTGTTTAATGGTTTATGCGATGGATCGCACTGGTCGTCTCTGGAACTGTATTCCTCTGCCTGCTCGCACATTAAGTGCCTTCGTTCTCCCTGTCTTAATATCGGCAGCTTGTCGTAGCTTTGCGTTACCTTCTACCTCGCCTTATGGCTCGGACAGAGGAGAAATTTCAAGCTCGTGCTGCAGAGGGGCGTAGCCAGGGGGGGGGGGGGGGGGTTGGGGGGTTCATACCCCCCCCCCGAAATTTCTGAATTTTGCTTGCGAATATATACACGCGCACATACAAACGCACGCACAAACATACACAAAGTATGTTTGAACCGCCCCGAAAAAAATTTCTGGCTACGCCCCTGTCGTGCTGCCCTCGCAGACATCGCCACTAATACACGCCTGTGCGAGCGAAAATGAAATCCTGCGGTAGCTTTCACTCGACGCTGGGTTAGAATTTAAATTTACAAGAAACGAAAAATCTCTTGCTGGATCTTACGAACTTGCAGATTTAATGAAATAATTCAAGCACCCCCCCCCCTTTTTCGATGTGTAAATCGAGTTACCACTTTATACGACATTTGTTTCAAAGAAAATTAAGGAGAAGAGGACGCGATTTAATCCCTCTCCCCCCCCCAAAAAAAAAAGAAAAACTGTGACATCAACTCACTTTTCATTCCTATCATCGAAGTCGTATTCACAGTGACATAGTTATCGAAGCACCTGACTTCCGCCAGTTTTTATCCGATAGTCAGTTAACATGGTTTTTATGTCGCAAAAGCAGCTGCACTTATGCTGCGCCAGTCAGAATGTGTTAAGGAACTGAGAGTGAGTGTTTATAAGATATACATAATTTGGCATCAAACGGTCGAGTTAGTTGCAAACTTAGGCTAGCAGTTCGGCAAAATGCTTACAGGAAGTTCTGATTTGCATCCTACATAAACGCTAAGCTTCCGGAGTCTTCACATTCAAATATTAGAATGCGAGCTTCAGTCAATACCGATCTATCGCTGATGTTGATAAAATTTCATTTTTCGCCTTGCAATAACGGATTTTGCTCCTAAGTGTATCAATTATAGTTAAAAACTGCGCGAAGTAGACACGAACAAGAATGTACACAGGACTAGCAGGACTAGCGCTGTTACTTTCGTGTCCGTGTCTACATCGCGCTGTTTTTAACAATGAACATGTACACACTAGCTCGCATTCACTCGGTTTTAGGTATCATTTAAATAGTGTTACACCGGGAATTTCTCATAAACGCCATGCGCCCACAGCAAAAAAAAAAACAAAAACATCTTCCTTCTTTTTTCTATATGACTGTTGTGACTCATAACGGAGGTAAGGAACTGCTCAATGTACGGTCATTATTATTGTTGTGTTTGGCTATAGAATACATCAATCTCGTCCATGCAGTCAATATTTTGTTTTTCCTTCTGAGATTCCACAAAATCATCAGGAATTTTAGGTTCAAACAGGACCCCTCGATAACAATTGAAAGTTCATAATCGCTCAATCGACACTTTTGAGCACGTACCGGTGAAAATTAGCCATACAACTTCGAAGGAAAGACTACAGCATATCCCGCTGAACCGTCACGCTTAGCACATTTGCACGGTTCCCTCCGCCCCATTCTTTTCGTATCTCTCTTCTAAATACATTGTGGAATGCAATGCTGCTTTCCATTATTCCACTCCCCTAGCGCACCGCCGGCCTCAAAGAACCGTAGCTAATTTGGTGAAAGTGTACAGCTGCAAAGTCGCGTTTAGAATGTCTTGCCTGAATGCGGGTGATTCGGGAATACAGAATCGGTTTTTCTTGTAGGTAAATGGTTTTCGCGGAATAGTATTGTATTATTTGAGTACTGGGCAAGTGACCCGGAAAAGAGTTGAGCTAATCCTCGGTTGGGATGAACTGGTTTTCCAGGAAAGAAAGAAAGGCATGAGAAGCACGCGCCAGAAGCGCGTGGGTGGGGTGGAGAGAGAGGGGGTGGGGTGGAGAAAGGAGGTGGGGTGGAGTCGAAGCTAACAGTACAAAGGTCATTGTGTGACACTCGCGGACAGCCAACACAGCTGTATAAAAAGCTGACGGCTTGCCCGACTGTCATTCGACTCGCTGTTTTTCAAGCAGAGTGTTATGGATTCTCGGCTCGTCCACGAACTCCTTCTCCGTCTAGGGCACCCACTGCTGATGCCACAGACGGCGGCGCTGGTGCTCGAATACTGCACCGTCAGAGGAGCCTGCGACTGCGACCAGCTGCTGGACATGGGCTGCGAAGCTGCCGAATACTGGGCGACCGTATTCCGGCAATTCGACAGACATGCTCGTGGCTACTTTTCCAGCGACCACCTCCAGGGAGCTCTGCTGGCCTGCGGCTACCCAGTGCGGGGTGACTTTTTGACGTGCCTGCGCCCGATCTATTCACCCAACGGCTGGGTTTCCTTCGACGCTTTCGTGAAGGTTTGCGCCGTTATCGGAAGCGTCCGCAAGTGACGTGATTTCACAGCAGCTCCTCTCCAAAGGCCCTTTTCAGGGCCACCCAACTTCTGCTTTGGCTGAGTTCTCTGCTCACGATCTCTCTCCGTGTTGCCCTCACAACAATATCAGCAATTTATACTCTCCTTTACTACGATTCGTTCACCTTTTTAATCACAGATCTATCAAGGCGCTTCCCATGTCCAACGCCAATATAACGATGCTGACGCTATGACAGTAGTTCGCACGTTGAATGAAATTAAATGGTATTATTCTTGTGCTCAAGCTAAAGCGTACATGCCAGAGGCTCCATAGAAGACAGCACATAGAAGTGTTGCTTGAGACTGGGCTAGTTGCAATGTAAGCAGTCTTGAATACACAGAGCAGTCGCTGACAACGGAACAAGTCACACAAGGACAGAAACTCTCCTTGTGGCTTACTTCGTCCGTTGTCCGCTACCGCACTATTTTTTGAAGGCCACATAGACGATGTAATTCAATGCAACCAAAACGTGTAGAAAATAATTATGTGCAGACTTGGCATGAAGTCTATTTCTCGATTGGAAAGCAACGTGCGTGCGCGTTTTTCATACGGTGTGTGTTTTTTTGGACAGATTTAGTTGAGCGTCCCCAACAACGTGTTGCGGATGCCCAACTACATCTGTCTATTCTCCCGTGGTACGGTAAAGTCCAGGATATCTCGGCATCAGTTCTCACTAGTGTAAGGGTTGTAGCGAAAAGTAGAGAGTTCTGGTTGAGTTCATCAAAATATTTATAAAAGCACAATAGTTCCCTGAATGATAAGCCAACGTCATACTGCGCGGATACGCCTGTTATTCTGTATAAGGCGGAGTAACGCGTTCACAAACCATGCATTTGTACTTTGTTCCTGTTTTTTAAATAAACGTCAACTTTCCTTGCCCGAAGGAAACGGGTTCCGGAAAAAACGTCCCCGGAATAAATGTCCCCGGGAGGTACGCCCCCTGAATAAGCGTCCCCGGAAAAAATGTCCCCATTTGCGCTGTCGGAAAAAACGTCCCCTAAAACGTTTCGCCTTCAAGTCGCCAATTCTTTATTTCTCATTGCCAAAAGAAAAAGAGGATCCGCGCGAAGATTGCAGTTTGCTGAAATTTAATGTGCAAGAAATATATATCTGTATTATTTCCACGACACAAAAGGCGAGAATACAGACAGGGCGCAATAATGACGGACCAGCTGTCATTATCGCCAGCAGCGGAGCAAAATATACCCACCGAATCCGGTCAGCCTCGGGGATCTTGTTATTCCGGCACGTTGGATTATGGCCGCGTCCAACCGTTCGAAGCGCTTCCTGTGCTACAATACTGTCCCAGAGACTTAAAAATTGGGGGCAGCTTAAGCTTCGCCTTTAAGAGTTGAACGCGACAGCGATATCCTGCCCCTAGTGCGCACTTCCAAGACTACGAGTGTTTAACAGAATGCGCGCACTAAGGTGTGTGCCTTATGTAATGGGTAGCATGCTTTAAACCAGAAACTTCTTTGAAGTTGCGATGCACCCACTACGTGGCCTTAAGGGAATACGCGCAGTAATGTGTGGGCCTTTTGTAAAGGGTGGCTGTCTTTAAACCACCAAGTCGTTAGGATATTGACATGGTGTGACGCCCGATGGCAATGTACGCTTGTACCACGCAATATTACTGCGATAATACATCTCGTACTCCCCGCAGGGGCGTCTGCGCAAGCAGGCGTTTGGTGTGTAGCGACACCACGGACCCGAGCTAACGGGGGGGTTTCGACCCCCTCCCACGCCTCGCCGTGCGTGGCTTTGCGGTGTCCGGGGAAAAGGGGATCCTGGGGGTTGAGCCGACGCCGGGTGATTGGACCTTTAAGGCCCCCCGGCAGAGGCAACACACCCCTTTGGCCCCGGCTTCACGTAGACGGCACCACTGGGCTGACCCACCCAGGGGAAATCGGCAGTCGCCTTTTCCTGTCTCTCTCTCCCCTCATCTTCGTCTTTCTCTTTCACTTTAAATCTGTCCTGTCCTCTCCTCTTTTCCATTTACTTCCAATTTCTAGGCGGCAAGGGTTAACCTTGTGTGGGTACCCAGTCTTGGTTGCTCCATATTCGGTTATAGCAGCGTTGTACGGCTGGCGATGGCAGGATTTGCCCAGCAACTCCTGCCACGTCCCCTTGTTGGGCTCGGTGGTGGGCGGCCCGCACCGCTGCCGAAATTAAGATAACTGTTATGTTAAATGCACACTCCTCCAAACCTGATCGTAACCTGAAAAGGTTACGCACCGAAGCAACCACCATTTTTTTCCCAAATGCCAATGAACATTTCCCCAAATACCATGTAATACACAGTGAACAGTCGGATGGAAAAGCCAGAACAATCTCGCCATTCTTGGTAGCAAGAAACCTAACAGAGCAACTGGGACCAGGCTACAAGGCCTCGAAAATGGCTAGTGGCGACCTGTTACTAGAACTGAAAGACAAGAAGCAATATGAAATGCTCCCAAACCTGACATCTTTTGGAAACATCCCTGTCAAAGTCACCCCACATAGATATATGAATACCACTCGCGGCGTCGTCTCTGACGATGACCTGCTGAACCTAAGTGACGCTGAGCTTCTCGACGGATGGAAAGAGCAAAACGTAGTAAACGTGCAACGAATAAAGATAAGAAGGGACAACACAGAAAAACCGACAAAGCACATTATACTCACATTTGGATCAAGCGAACTGCCAGAGCACATAGAAACAGGCTACACTAAACTACGAGTTCGGCCATACGTACCGAACCCGCGAAGGTGTTTTAAATGTCAAAAGTACGGCCATGGATCCCTTGTGTGTAAAGGGCAATCCACATGTGCGAAATGTGCCTCGAAAGACCACACTTCTGATAACTGTAATTCTCCATGTCATTGTGCCAACTGCGGTGGTGACCACCCAGCGTACTCACGAGCTTGTGCTGCGTGGAAAAAAGAAAAAGATATCATCTCATTGAAAGTAAGAGAGAATATCTCCTTCAGGGAAGCCATGAGGAGATGTTCACCATTTCATGGTACAACCTATGCCGATGTGGCGCGTCAGGGGGCAGCGTCGCACCGGCCTCCGCCACTTGCCGGGCCCGCGCAGAGCGAGCCGCAGGCTGTGGCGCCTGCCCCCAAGGCGGCAGTAGTTCAACCTACTCCGCCAACTAGCGTAGAGAGCCCCGCGACTCCAGGGTCGTCGGGTCTGAGGGCCTCACCTCACCAGGCGAGGTCCGAAACTCGAACCAACAGCTCGCAAGTGCGGGCACCCAGTGCCTCCCAGGAGGCAATGGAAACCACATCGGTACCTCTGGTACCGAAAGACCGGCGCAGGTCTGTCGACCGCGCCAAGAAAACAAAAAAGCAAATAACGGGGCCTGTCGACGGTCCTGCTTCTTGAAGCAAATTATCTCACATCAACACCCTACACTTCCCTAGTGCTGAACGCAGAACACCTACATTTTCCTCAATATGTCCACACAAATAATGCAATGGAATGCCAGAGGCCTTTTTCATAACCTAGATTATGTCAAAGACTTACTAAATGATTATCAGCCAAGAGTGTTCTGTGTTCAAGAAACGCACAAAAGTCGAGCTACCAGAACTTCCTAAATCAATACGTGGTTTTTCGGAAAGATCGGTATAGTGGCAACTCCTCGTCAGGAGGCGTGGCAATCATTGTGCAAAAGTCAGTTGCATGCCAGCACATTGCGCTACAAAGCTCATTCGAGGTTGTGGCTGTTCGGGCTATTTTATTCGATCACCTGGTAACTGTTTGCTCCATGTATATATCCCCCGACGAAAGGTTCGACAAAATAGAGTTTGAAAAGATGGTTGATCAGCTACCGGAACCTTATGTGATAATAGGAGATTTTAATGCTCATAGTACGTTATGGGGTGATTCGAGATGCGATGCGAGAGGTCGCGCAATAGAAAATTTTCTGCTTTTATCTGGAGCCTGTCTATTCAACAAGGCAGAACCAACGTACTACAGCACCACTCACAATACATATTCATGCATAGATTTAGCTATTGGATCACCGTCACTTTTACCTTACCTAGAATGGAAAGTTATTAATAACCCATATGGGAGTGACCATTTTCCTACTCTTTTAGAAACTAGACAATGGCATGAGATACCAGCTTACCCCAAAAAATGGAACTTGCGCGGTGCAGACTGGGTTAAATTTAGAGAGCTATGTACACTACGCCTCGAAGAGGTGGCCCACCTAAATGTAGAAGAGCTGGCTAGCTATATCACCGAATATATCCTCAACTCTGCTAAAAAGTGCATACCTCAGTCTAGCGCAAATAAAATTAATGCAAAACCATGGTGGAATGAGGATTGTGAAAATGCAAAGAAATGCCAGAACAAAGCATGGAGCATTTTCTCTCGGTACCCAACAGTAGAAAACTTGATACACTTCAAAAGCTGCAAAGCTAACGGCAGGCGCATTCGCCGTATAGCCAAAAGGGAAAGCTGGACACGCTATATCACTTCAATAAACTCTTACACAGATGCCCGCAAGGTGTATAATAGGGTCCATAAACTCAAAGGACAACACCCAAATACCTTCCCTATGGTCAATGACTCCGGTAACACAATAGAAGAACAAGCAAACACTCTTGGCGAACACTTTGAGAAAGTATCAAGCTCAGAAAATTATACCGAGAAGTTCATGCACCATAAACGCATAGCTGAAAGTGTACCTCTGCGTCCGAACAGGCCTCTATCAGATGGATATAACCAACCACTAACACTCCATGAACTCAAGCTCGCTCTAGATTCTTGTGGAAGTTCAGCGCCTGGTTCTGACACAATTACCTATGAAATGATCGAAAATCTCCCCAACGAAACCCTAAACTGCCTTTTAGGCCTTTACAACAAAATTTTCGATACTGGCAACATACCCTCTGCTTGGAAAGAGGCAATTGTCCTTCCAATCCTAAAGCACGGTAAAGATCCTTCCTCTGTGAATAGTTACAGGCCTATTGCACTGACAAGCTGCCTACTCAAAGTATTTGAAAAAATGATCAACCGCCGTTTAATCCATTATCTGGAATATAACGGTATATTGGATCCTTGCCAATTTGGCTTCCGAAGAGCTAGGTCCACAACTGATAATCTTGTCCTGCTTGAGTCATATGTACGTGATGCCTTTGTACACAACCAATACTGCCTTTCTGTTTTCTTTGATCTCGAGAAGGCGTATGACACTGCCTGGCGATACGGAATCCTGCAAGACTTATCGTCCTTCGGAATATGTGGCAGGTTGATTAACATCCTAAGAGACTACCTATCTGAAAGGAAGTTTCGTGTAAGAATAGGATGTGTATTATCGCGCACATTTCTTCAAGAAAATGGAGTACCGCAAGGAGGAGTACGGAGCTGCACACTTTTTATAGTCAAAATGAACTCTCTTCGTCATGTAATACCGTCTGCGATATCATATTCAGTCTATGTGGACGACATTCAAATCAGTTTCAAATCCTGCAACTTGACCACATGCGAGCGCCAGATACAGCTAGGTGTTAACCGACTTTCGAAATGGGCTGATGAAAATGGGTTTAAGTTTAACACCGGTAAGACTACCGCTGTATTGTTCTCCAGGCGAAGAGGGATACATCCTGACCCTAGCATAATAATGAATGGACAAAGCCTAAACATTGCTAAAGAACAAAAATTCCTCGGTGTAATCTTCGATGCTAAGCTCACCTTCATTCAGCATATAAAACAACTGAAACTAAAATGCCTTAAGACTATGAACCTTTTAAAGATTTTATCCCATCAATCGTGGGGGACAGACAGATATTGTCTCATAGCTCTGTTTAGAAGCCTGGTTGTGTCACGCATAGATTATGGATGCATAGTATACCAGTCAGCATCAAAGACCGCACTCAAGCTATTGGACCCTGTATACCACTTAGGCATCCGTCTGGCCCTTGGTGCCTTCCGTACCAGCCCTGTACAAAGCCTTTATGCAGAGTCGGATCAGTGGCCTCTGGACTATCAGCGCACATATCTAGGTGTCACCTATGCAATCCGAATCATGTCCCTGAAGCAGCACCCATGCAAAGCGCTTATAAATGATGTGTCTACAAAACAGCTATATGTAAACCGGCCCTCAATCGCCCCGCCGTTTCCACTGGCAATAAAACCTGTTGCAGAAAAACTTGAAATTAATTTCGCGGATTTGCAGAAAATTGACCATGCTGAAGTCGTTGCCCCTTGGAAGCAGCGTCCGGTCTCTTGTGACTGGTCCTTTAAAGACTTAAAAAAGAAAACTTGTCCAAATGCGCTAATAGAGCAACATTTTTGGCCCTTGAGCACAAATATCGTTCAACCGCCTTCTTCTCTGATGGATCAAAGTCTTCAACATCTGTATCCTGTGCAGCCTACGGCCAAAACTTCTCCAGCACCAAGACCTTACATACACACACCAGCATTTTTACGGCTGAAGCGTTTGGAATACTGCTAATTATTGAGCACATTATACAACACAAGATACAAAGGTCTATAGTGTACACAGATTCCTTAAGCGTAGTTACAGCCTTGTCCTGTGGCAAGTACAGCAAAAACACTGTTTTCAACAAGCTTCTTAATACTATCAATGCAGCCTATAACTTAAACCTTTCTATAGTTCTATGCTGGGTGCCAGGTCACTCTGGGATCGCAGGCAACGAAATAGTGGACAAGAATGCCCGAGAAGCAGCTAGTCGGCACATTATAGATGTAAATTCTGTTCCTGGTGTGGACCTAAAACCTGTTGTACGGAGAGCGCTACGTAGACACTGGCAAGCTGAATGGGACAAACAAGTCGACAACAAGCTCCATCTAATAAAACCGCAAATAACAAAACCTATCCCACAAAAACTGAACAGATTCACCGAAGTCACCCTAGCACGGCTCAGGATAGGCCACACCTATGCCACACATAAACACCTCCTGACAGGCAGTGATCCACCGACTTGCATACACTGTGCAGAGAATCTAACCATTCTGCATGTCCTAATTGAATGTCCCGCGCTTCACCAAGAGCGACTGACCCATTTTAGGGAACTTTACCGCAATCATATTCCACCTCATCCCGCGCTATTCTTATCACTCGACCCAATGTTTAACCATAAGCGACTTCTTAAATACCTAGGGAAAATCAAGTTTTTAGAAACGGTATCATTCCATCCTAGTCACCAGGCTGCACTCTAAGAAAAAAACCGGCTGAAGGGGGAGTAAAGTCAGATTTAGTCCTCAAATCGTGTCGTTAGTCCCAACTGCCGCGAAGTGCGTGCGTGTGCAAATTCGGAGGACTAGACATACCTCGGAAAAGACTAATGGGGGGACGAACGGTTGCATTTACTCCTGCGGGTAGAGGTTGAAGGGAAGACGTTTTTTCTGTGGCCTTTGTTTGCATCAAGGCTCAGCATCGAACGAACGCGAAGCAGTGATCGTAGACCCACGAATGCCTCTTTCAAAGGTCATGAGCTTAGCTCTCGGCCAGGTGCGCCCTATTGTTCCGAAGCCCTCCTTTCTACTCTGTCGCGGTGCGGGTTGCAGGCGGCGACGACCTGAGGGGTAAGGAATTCGGCGAACGCATGTTCAAAATGTCCACTGCACAGATGACAAGAAGGCATCGGCGCGTCGGCCCGCTTACTGCTGCGATCAAGAAAATAACGCGAGAAAAGTTTAATTTAATTTGTAGTGTGTTAATATTGTGTCATAAATTATGAGGACTTGAAACTTAGTTCACCAATAAGCTTCCCAATATTCACTGGCGGTGACAATCGTGTAAATCTGACGGACGTTTCAGCGCTTATGTTGGGTATCCTTCCGCGCCGCACTCCTTCTTCAGTATCGCTCGCCGGAGTGTCGGGTGCGGGTCTTGTTTGTCACTTGTGATCTATCTTGCTCTTATTTCGGAGTCAGCGAGTGCCGCTATTTACGCAGACTATGAACGCAGCTGTGAAGAACATACCTCGCTGCATGTGCTGCAATTGTGGACGCGCATGCACGTTTGTTTCTGTGTACCGGCTGTTTATTGGACCCAACATCGTAACTTTCCTGCGGAAAAATGGACACCTCAGCTTACATGCAAGACTCCATCGCAGCTTCCTTTCTGCAAAGCTTCAGAGATGGACGCCGTCACATCGAGGTGTGATCAACAATTTCTGGATTTACTTGCTCTGCAAACAACGTCCCTCTGCTAATTTTAAAGGTAAGTTTATTATTTTCATTGCCTTGGTACATTGTATTATAAATAATATGGACTAAAAAAGCATTGTGCGTCGCATGTTTTTGAGCATGCGACTGCGCAATTATTGGGGCTTACGTCATTAAGTCATTCTCTTCTAGCTACTTTATTTTGTAACAAAATTTTCTTTTTTGTATTTCTTCCAGGTAGGACTCGCCCTAGTAATTCGGGAACAGGCCCTACACCAACTAAATGATGGCATTCGTTCCTTTTTGGTGTTTTCGTAAAAATAAAGATTGATGTTAATAGAATCGTGTTTCTCTTTCTTCCTTGAATACTTTATAGAACACCGTACGTTATCTGCAACTTACACAATCAAGAAATCAAAACCGTTGGTAACCTGAATCACTGTGCATGTGTGTGTGTTTGGTGTCATTCATGTGACCTGTGTTCCCGTGTCGTGGTTTGCCACTTCTCGCCAAGTTTTTACCTTGTTCATAGGATTCAAAGTGTTTTAAAGAACTGAAAGATCAGGGCACGCAACTAAATATTCTCGCTAGGGCAAGTCTTGAAGCCGGTATACACAATTTCTCTCAAGTTCGGCAAAGTAAATTCGAATGATCAGCATTATTGCTTGCAAGCGCTCACTGAATGCATTAATAGAAGTTAATACATGTAAGTTGGGTACCACTTCTAAAGCACTATTTAAGTGGCATGTTTCCGTGAAATGTCCGTTCCTAAGAGCCCAGTAACTTCGCCACCATTTTTTACAATTGCGAAGCGCGATTTGCTCTCCCAAGGATCATTTCTGAGGATCAACCAATACTCCTTCAAGGAGTAACATTTGCTCCTTCAGGGACCATTTCCAAAAACCAACTGTTAGTCCTTACAGGAGTAACATTTGCTCCTTCAGGGACCATATCCGAAAATCAACGGTTACTCCTTACAGGAGCAACCGTTAGTCCTTTGCAGTTAATCCTTCAAAGACTAACTGTTTATCCCCTTGCAGTTCATCCCCAAAAGGACTATTGGTTGTGGCAAATCAGTTGATCCCCAAAAGGACTAACCTCCCTACCCCTTTTAGTCCTTTTTTTCTTAGAGTGTGGGCCTCACATATGAGGTACAGCCTGTTGCCGTGCGTGTCGAAATACGTCCGAGCCCTCGCAGTTCTTGCGCAGGCAAGAATTCGGCAGTGAGGTACTTGGACCTTGCTGACTCATTTACCGTGAGAACCTGCAGCCAACGATATCAAGGCCTGGTAATGGAATAGATATTCATTTTAGGACACCGTAGTTATATATGTTTTATAGATATGCCCTTGTACAGCAATTATAATAACCAGTGATTTTAAATAACTAAACTGAAACTATGACACTTGTACTGGCGCTCTTTGGCCTTAGATGCCCTTGCGCCAATAAAACGTAATAATAATAATAATAAATACATCTCGTACTCTGACACCTGTATACAGGATTCGTATTTTTGGTAAGCATGAAAGATACTTTCAGTGCAGCTCCAAGCAGAGGCTTGGCTGTGTGGTAGAACACCAGCTTGCCACGCAGACGGCCTAGGTTCGATTCTCACTCGGACCCAACATTTTTGTTATTTATTTTATTTGCAGATTTTTCGATTTTTCGCTCACGGACAAGATGATGATTTTTCGCTCACAACCAACTGTGCCGACGCCGACGGCGGAATTTCTGCAATACGAGCTCTTTAACGCTATCGCGTTAAAACAACTACTTGTATTTGCCAGAGCAACGTGCTTGGAGTTATTAGCCGAGAGCAGCACAAGAGGAATGACCGCATTGAAAGGTTTAATGCCAGAAGCTGGCCCAGAAATGCTGGCCCAGAAATACTGGCCCAGAAACGTATGTTTCGGGTACTTACAGGCGGTTAAAGAGAGCTGACAACATAGTTAGTCTTCGGCGAACAACTCCCACTTACCCCCAGCTATGTGGAATGTTTACTCGGCCACTCTTGATGGAGGACCGGACGAACAATCATGAGGAGGCCTGGAACAGAAGGCTGGGAAACATCGTGGGCCACAGCCGCCCAAGAGAGTGGAAGGCGATAGACGCCTTGCGCTCAGAAAAAGACACCGTGACAATGAAGATGGTCCAGTCTCGAGTCGGTGCACCCCCAAAGAAGAGGCTCAAATCAGCGGTCATGGCCAGCTTGTTCACAACGTATGTGTGGACTATACTGCCGGGACGACTAAAATTGAAGATTTCCTAAGGGCTATTGGACATATGATTCGGTTTTAACTTCAATCTTTTTCGAACACAATATGGCCGAACATTTGCGAAGTGTCAAATAAAGAATGCAATGTTTTGTCAAGTCAGTTCGCGCAGGATTCGTTTTCCCGTAAATTTTTCACTTGGCGACATTTTTTCCTAGAGAGCAATGCCAGAGGGGACGTATCTTCCGGGGACGTATATTCCGGGGACGTCTTTTCCTACACCCGAAGGAAACATAACGGTGGCGCAAGGGTTGTTTAAGTGGAAAACTTTCTCGTTTGTTGTGGCAAATCTTGTAAACAATCTTTTTTTTTAACGCATACGAATTTCTAGGCCCTCCAAAAAGTCCATCGGCATTCTAACACAATTCCTACGCTTGACAGCAAAAAAATAAATATTATCAACAAGGAAACTTACCTCCATCACATAGAATCGCAAACTCTCGGCATGTATGATGGGCAAGTATCTCGGCGTGCCTTCTGTATTACGCATGTCGAAACTTCTCTGCTTAGCAGCATTGAGTCCGTTGACGCTTGAGCCAGGTTCTGCCTTACTCGGTGTCCCACATGCTCGACTTCATGTTGTTGAAAGTGAAAATAAAGCCATTGATCAAACAACAGGCTGTTTCTTACAATGTAGCACGGTTATGACGCTGAAGATAGAGCAATTTTGTAGCAAACTTATGCGCTGCAACAAAAAGTAACACTCACAAGGAACTGACGATCCGCATTGCTGGCGTAGCGGTTACAATGCTCGCTAGTCAAGCAGGAAGACGCGGGTTCAATACCCGCCACGGCGATCGTATTTCGATGGAGAAGAAATGCTACAGGACGGTGTTCTGCGCGATCTGACTGAACATTCAATAATACGATGTCTTACTGAACTCAGGTGCGCAGCGGCACCTTAGTGAGTAACACAGACGGGATGATCAGGCACAAGAGCCAGCGTCCCCGGGAATTGCGGAGGCGTTCGAAATGATCAAAAAGAAACACATGTGCCTGAGCTGCCCTTCTATTCCTCTAATTGATGACGAAATGGCCTTTCTAGAACGTGAGGCGTTCTGATATTCTACGCATAAGTTATTGCTGTAGTTGTTGGTTACCTGTGTGTGCGTGTGTATGTGTGTGTGGGGGGGGGGGGGGGATCACGGTTTTCTTTTTAATCTTTCTTCCCCGTATTTATCCTTGTTTTTTTTAAAATAAACATTCAGTTGTTGGACAGCTCCTGTGTCGTCGTTTCTTTTTCTCGTCCGTGTTCCCTTTGCGCTGGCTGTGATGAGTATTTTTCATCTGGCCCAAGTCGCTAGCCTAAAACAAAACATATCACTTGTAATGTTGTCAACTTCAGCTAGCCATTAGAGAAAATGTTCATCTGAAATATTCATTTACATTCCACACAAACATCAACCGCCTCAATTCTTCATTCATTCAATAAATCCATGTGCTTTATTTTGCTGTTGGTGGTAACAAAATTTGGTGTTGCCTTAAATACTGCTACTAATTGCCAAAAATATTTCCAGTGAGGTCTCCATTCTCCTTTAGGCCTACCAAAAGAAAAAAAAACTGGTTTGGTGTTGCTGTCACTCATCGCGGTGATAAGAAAACACTGAACGACAGATGACGCGTGCAATTCTAGGTGGCTTGAGAATGCGTCGTTCACACACCGCGTTTCTTTTAAATGCGAAGCATTTCTTAGCGAACTTCTGCGACTTTGAGCCTATCTATCTATCTATCTATCTATCTATCTATCTATCTATCTATCTATCTATCTATCTATCTATCTATCTATCTATCTATCTATCTATCTATCTATCTATCTATCTATCTATCTATCTATCTATCTATCTATCTATCTATCTATCTATCTATCTATCTATCTATCCATCTATCTATCTATCTATCTATCTATCTATCTATCTATCTATCTATCTATCTATCTATCTATCTATCTATCTATCTATCTATCTATCTATCTATCTATCTAGCCGCCTACGACTTTGTGCTCTCCTGGCCATTTCGTTAATCGGATGTATACCAAAATTGGTGTCATAACATGGCCTTATTACGAACATAAATGACAGGTCATATCATGAAAATCATGACACGCATGTCATGAACAGCATGATTTACATTCCACGACCTTAGGCTCTTGCAGCCGTTCCGTTAATTTCATATACACCCAAATTAGTACGGCGTGACAAGAATTCATGACGAACATAATGACTGGTCCTAACATGCAAATCATGACGCGCATGTCATGTGCAGCATGATTTACATGACATGGTCTCTGGGCGCTCGCGGCCGTTTAAATGAAGGGATATATACGAAAACTGGTATGACGAGACATTTATGTATGGCGAACATAACTGACACGTGGTAACATGAAAATCATGAGATGCATGTCATGTATGACATGATTTACATGCCACGCTCATGGCGCACTCGCGGTCGTTTCGCTAGATTGATATACACCAAAATTGGTATTGTGCTATGTGACTGTATGAGGAACATGAATAACAGGTCGTAGCATGAAAACCATGATATCCATGACATGTATGTCATGATTTACATGCCACGCTCGTGGTGCATTTGCGGCCGTTTCGCCTGCATGATCTACACCAAAATTGGTATTGCGCGACACGACCGTATGACGAACTTAAGCGAGAGGTGGTAACATGAAAATCATGACATGCAAGTCATGTACAACCTGATTTACATGTCACGCTCATGGTGCGCTAGCGGCCGTTTCAGTAGATTGATATACACCAAAATTGGTATTGCGCGAAGTGACTGTGTGAAGAACATGAATAACAGTTGGTAAGATGAAAACCATGACATGCGTGTCATGTATATCATGATTTACAAGCCACGCTCATGATGCATTTGCGGCCGTTTCGCTTGCTTGATATCAATCAAAATTGGTATTGTGCTATGTGACTGTATGAAGAACATGAATAACAGGTGCTGGCATGAAAACCATGACATCTATGACATGTATGTCATGATTTACATGCCTCGCTCATGGTGCACTTGCAGCCGTTTCGCTTGCATGATATACACCAAAATTGGTATTGCGCGACACGACCGTATGACGAACGTAATTCAGAGGTGGTAACACGAAAATCATGACATGCAAGTCATGTACAACCTGATTTACATGCCACGCTCATGGTGCGCTAGCGGCCTTTTCAGTAGATTGATATACACCAAAATTGGTATCGCGCGAAGTGACTGTATGAAGAACATGAATAACAGTCGGTAAGACGAAAACCATGACATGCATATCGTGTATGTCATAATATACATGCCACGCTCATGATGCATTCGCGGCCGCTACGCTAGCTTGATGTACACCAAAATTGGTATTGCGGGCAGCGACTGTATGACGAACGTAAATGAGACATGGTAACATGAAAATCATGACATCCATGACATGTAGGACATGATTTACATGTCATGGTCATGGCGCATTCGTGGCGGTTTCGCTTGCATGATATACACCAAAATTGGTATTGCGCGACGCGACTGCATAACGAACGTAAATGAGAGGTGGTAACATGGAAACATGGCATGCAGGTCATGTACGACATGATTTGCAAGCCACACTCATGATACATTCGCGGCCGTTTTCCTGGCTTGATATTGCCGCGCGTCTTATGTTTCATGAGTTGAAGCTACACCCACCAAGACTGTCAGCAACGCGCAGCGCAAAGCGCGCCACATTGTTCGCGAAGCTTCCCGACCATTGTAGATCGTTTTGTTAAGATTGCGCGCCGCACGCGAATGTTCCAGCTTTGTCGAGAGATAACGCCGCCACCAGCGATATCGCTGGAAAGTTCGATAGCGCCTGTATAAAAGCCGACACGCTTGACCGCTAGTCAGTTGATTGACGGTCGACGCTCTCTTCGCCGCTGTCAGTGTATTGCTTTTCAATTTCCCGGCCACAAGTTCGGCCAAATAAACAGTTTCATCTCTGACGTGCTGTCTGCTGCCTTCGTCAACGTCACGACCACGTGACATCTGGTGGAGGTGCTGCTTCATGATCCGGACGCCACCGCGGAGCGCTGACCCAAGCCCAAGCCGCGACGAGGACGACGGCAAGGAAATCCCGGATCGTCGAACAAGCCGCAGGCAGAAGGGACTGCAGCCAGAGCACGGGCTCCTTCCCGAAAAAACCCAGGCAGCCGCAGATCTCAACATCGACCACAGCGACGATGACCGACCACGTGCAGCCTGCGCCAATCTTTCTCCGCCAGCCCAAGGAGCCGCCCACCTTCCGCGGATCGTCGTTCGAAGACCCGGAAAGCTGGCTCGAAGCCTACGACCGAGTCGCCCTTTTCAATGGCTGGACCAGTGACGACAAGCTACAGCATGTCTACTTCGCCTTGGAGGACGCAGCTAGAACATGGTTCGAGAACCAAGAGCGAACCCTGACAACATGGGACGTTTTTCGCACCAGGTTCCTGGCAACATTCACCAGCGTCGTTCGCAAGGAGAGGGCCGAGGCTCTGCTCGAAACCCGCGTGCAGCTGCCAAACGAAAACGTGGCACTCTTCACAGAAGAAATGACGAGACTGTTCCGCCACGCAGACCCTGAGATGCCCGAGGAGAAGAAAGTTCGCTTCCTCATGCGAGGAATCAAGCAGGAGCTGTTCGCGGGACTGATCAGAAACCCACCCAAGACCATCCAAGAATTCCTCGCGGAGGCAACAACAATCGAGAAGACGCTCGAGATGCGCACCCGGCAGTACGATCGCCGCGCATTTAAAGACATCGCAGCTGTTCACGCCCTCGGCTCCGACGACTTGCGCGAGACCATCCGAGCAATCGTGCAAGAGGAGTTGCGGAAAATTCTATCTTCACCGCAACCTCAAGTGGATTCCATCGCCGACGTCGTGCGCCAGGAAATCCAGCAGTCTCTGGGCACCCCCGAGTCAACGCAGCCGCAGCTGCAAGCAGTGACATATGCTGCTGCTGCCCGACGCAACGCCCCCCCTCCTCGACCAAGTCAAAACGCCGTGCCGCCCCAGCAGTTCCGCCGCCAGGCACCACCGCCGCCGCCACCGACGTCATACCGCCCGCCAGCCGGCCAACGATACGCGCCGAGGAATACCGACGTTTGGCGCGCCCCCGACCACCGCCCACTCTGCTACCATTGCGGAGAAGCTGGCCACACTTACCGCCGCTGCCACTACCGACAGATGGGACTGCGTGGGTTCGCCATCGACGCGCCGCGTCCACAGCAGGGTGAACGACCACGTGACATCGCCGACTATCTGGCAGGAGCGCAGTGGACCCCCCGAGGACTTTCCCGATCGCCGTCGCCAGGCCGCTACGCCTCTCCCCAACGCCGCCAGTACACTGGCCCATTCCGGGACCGGTCGCCTAGCCCGTATCCGGAAAACTAAGGGCAGCAACCGATGGAGGTGCGGTTGCTGTACGACGAAACATCGAAGATCCTCCGCCGCCGACGACGACGCCACGACGAACCCTTGAAGACACGACGCGAACCAGACAGAGCCCTGCCGATGAAACATCGCCGACCGAAGCAGACCTGACGACGCAACGGGGAAGCAGAGGAACACACCGACGTAGCCGTGACCCCACGCCACGACCTAACTGCAACGCGAGACGACGAACTAGCGACCTCGACGTCCTTATCGACGGCCACAGCGTCACAGCTCTCGTCGACACCGGAGCCGACTATTCTGTCATCAGTGGACCGTTCGCCGCGAAGCTGAAGAAAGTTAGGACAGCCTGGGAAGGCCCCGAAATCCGGACAGCTGGAGGTCATCTAGTAACACCGGAGGGAATCTGCACAGCGAGACTCACCATTAACAACCGGATTTATCCTGCGAACTTCGTAGTCCTGCAGCGTTGCTCGAGAGAGGTCATTCTTGGTATGGACTTCTTAAGCCTTCATGGTGCAGTCATCGATCTGAGATCCAAGTCGATAACACTATCCACAGAAAAAGCACTACCACCGTACACGCCGCCAGGGAAACACGCCTTGAATGTGCTGGAAGACCAGGTCACCATTCCCCCTCACTCCAGCGTCATCATTTCCGTCGGCACTCAGAAATCAGCAGACCTGGAAGGCGTCGTCGAGGGCGATCAGCACATGCTTCTTAACCGTCAGATTTGCGTCGCAAGAGGCATAGCCGAGCTGCGCGATGGCAAAGGAAAGGTAGTGCTGACAAACTTCAGCCACGAATATAGGCACCTAAACATTGGTACGACGGTCGCCTACATCGACGAATTCGTGGACGCCAGCAATGCTTTCGCCTTCTTCGATGCTACCGAACCTGCTTCGAAGGATCGAGATCCCCAAACAGATTTCGACGTCAACCCGAGCCTCCCGAAGCACAAGCAAGACCAGCTTCAAGCCCTGCTCCTGCAATTCAAGGACTGCTTTTCGTCATCGTCAAGAATTCGACAGACCCCAGTCGCGAAACATCGCATCATAACAGAAGAAGGTGCCCGACCAATCCTTCAGAGCCCGTACCGAGTTTCGACGCGAGAACGCGAGGCAGTTAAGAAACAGGTCGACGAAATGCTACGCGACGACATCATCCAGCCGTCGAAGAGTCCGTGGGCATCCCCCGTGGTGCTAGTGAAGAAGAAGGATGGAACTCTACGTTTTTGCGTCGATTATCGTCGCCTGAACAAAGTGACGAAGAAGGACGTGTATCCCCTTCCCCGGATAGACGACGCCCTGGATCGATTACACAACGCAAAGTACTTTTCGTCGATGGACCTGGAGACCGGTTACTGGCAAATCGAAGTCGACGAGAGAGACCGAGAAAAGACTGCCTTTATAACACCAGACGGCCTGTTCGAGTTCAAGGTCATGCCCTTTGGTCTTTGCTCGGCACCTGCGACATTTCAACGCGTTATGGATACAGTACTGGCCGGCTTGAAGTGGCAGACTTGCCTCGTGTACTTGGACGACGTCGTTGTGTTTTCCTCAAACTTCGACGAACACCTTCGGCGCCTTGAAGCTGTACTTCAAGCAGTCAGGACCTCCGGACTTACCCTGAAGCCTGAAAAGTGCCGCTTCGCGTACGAGGAGCTCTTGTTTTTGGGTCACGTGATCTGCAAAGATGGTGTTCGCCCGGACCCGCGCAAAACAGCTGCCATCGCTGCCTTCCCGCCACCCACCGATAAGAAGGCCGTACGCCGTTTTCTCGGCTTGTGCGCCTACTACAGACGATTCGTCAAGGAATTTTCACGAATAGCCGAGCCACTAACGCACCTCACGAAGACCGACGTGCCATTCAAGTGGGAAACGGCGCAAATCGAAGCATTTCAAGAACTTAAACGATGCCTTCAGATGCCTCCGATACTAGCACATTTCGACGAAGACGCCGATACGGAAATCCACACCGACGCAAGCTGCGTAGGACTCGGCGCCGTCCTCGTGCAGAAGACTGACGGGCTGGAAAGGGTCATCAGTTATGCTAGCCGGTCGCTATCAAAGGCAGAAATCAATTATTCCACAACAGAAAAGGCGTGCCTGGCCATCATCTGGGCTACATCGAAGTTTCGCCCCTACCTCTACGGCCGGCCCTTCAAAGTTGTGAGCGACCACCACGCCTTGTGTTGGCTAGCTAACTTGAAGGACCCTTCAGGTCGCCTCGCACGGTGGAGCCTACGACTGCAAGAATTCGACATTACCGTCGTGTACAAGTCCGGACGAAAACACTCTGACGCCGACTGCCTGTCTCGTGCCCCCGTGGACGCGCCGCCGCAAGACGACGACGATGACTGCTTCCTCGGAACTATAAGTGCCGATGACTTCTCCGAAAGGCAACGAGCCGACGCAGAACTTGGGGGCCTTATGGAGTACCTCGAGTGCAAGACCGCCGATGTTCCGAAGGTATTCAAGCGAGGACTGCCGTCGTTTTTCTTGCGGAACGGCGTTCTCCTGAAGAAGAACTTCTCGCCACTTCGAGCGGACTACCTTCTTGTCGTGCCCTCATCATTGCGACCAGAAGTCCTCCAGGCCCTACACGACGACCCGACGGCTGGACACCTCGGTGTTTCCCGCACGCTCGCCAGAATACAGGAAAAATACTACTGGCCACGCCTTGCTGCCGACGTCACCCACTACGTTAAGACTTGCCGAGATTGCCAGCGACGGAAGACACCGCCGACTAGGCCAGCGGGACTTCTGCAGCCGATCGAACCACCTCACCGGCCGTTCCAGCTAATCGGGATGGACCTACTGGGGCCGTTCCCGACGTCGACTTCCGGCAACAAGTGGATCATCGTAGCAACTGACTACCTCACCCGCTACGCCGAGACAAAGGCCTTGCCCAAAGGCAGTGCGGCCGAGGTAGCCAAGTTCTTCGTGGAGAACATTGTATTGCGTCATGGCGCCCCAGAGGTCCTCATCACAGACAGAGGTACCGCCTTTACTGCGGACTTAGCTCAGGCGATCTTCAAATACAGCGAGACGAACCACCGCCGCACAACCGCCTACCACCCGCAGACCAATGGCCTGACCGAGCGTCTCAATAAGACCATCGCCGACATGCTGGCCATGTACGTCGACGTCGAACACAAGACGTGGGACGCCATCCTTCCCTACGTGACATTCGCGTACAACACGGCCGTACAAGAAACGACGCAGATGACTGCATACAAGTTGGGCTACGGACGGAGCCCGGCAACGACGCTCGACGCCATGCTACCGAACGTCACCGACGAAGAAAATCTCGACGCCGCCGCTTACTTACAACGTGCCGAAGAAGCTCGACAGCTCGCCCGCCTGCGCATCAAGACCAAGCAGAACACCGACAGCCGTCGCTACAATCTTCGACGACGCTTCGTGGAGTACCAGCCCGGCGACCGTGTCTGGGTCTGGACACCAATACGACGACGCGGACTGAGCGAGAAGCTTCTGCGACGATACTTCGGACCGTACAGGGTACTTCGACGTCTCGGCGCACTCGACTACGAGGTTGTCCCCGACGGCATCATGAACTCTCAGAGGCGCCGAGCTCGACCCGAGGTCGTGCATGTGGTGCGCCTTAAACCGTACTATGCACGTTAACGCACCACAGGACTCTAATGTTTGCTTTCTTTATTAGTTTTCTTTAGTATTGCATGTATTCATGTTGTGTTTTTAAGCATCGGGACGATGCTTTTTCAGAGGGGGGCATTGCCGCGCGTCTTATGTTTCATGAGTTGAAGCTACACCCACCAAGACTGTCAGCAACGCGCAGCGCAAAGCGCGCCACATTGTTCGCGAAGCTTCCCGACCATTGTAGATCGTTTTGTTAAGATTGCGCGCCGCACGCGAATGTTCCAGCTTTGTCGAGAGATAACGCCGCCACCAGCGATATCGCTGGAAAGTTCGATAGCGCCTGTATAAAAGCCGACACGCTTGACCGCTAGTCAGTTGATCGACGGTCGACGCTCTCTTCGCCGCTGTCAGTGTATTGCTTTTCAATTTCCCGGCCACAAGTTCGGCCAAATAAACAGTTTCATCTCTGACGTGCTGTCTGCTGCCTTCGTCAACGTCACGACCACGTGACAATATATACCAAAATTGGTATTGCGCGAAGCGACTGTATGACGAACATGAATAACAGGTGGTAACATGAAAAACGTGACATCATGTCACGTATATATATGTCATGACTTACATGCCGCGCTCATGGTGCACTCGCGGCCATTTCGCTCTTTGATATACACCAAAATTGATATTGCGCGATGTGACTGTATGGCGAACATAAATGAGAGGTCTTAATATGCGAATCATGTTATGCATGTCATGTACGGTATGATTTACATGCCGCTGTCATGGTGTGCTTCCGGCCATTTTGTTAACTGGATATATAACAAAATTGGTATGGCACGACACGAGTGCGTGATGAACATAAGCGACAGGTATTTACCTGAATATGCGTTTCATTGGGATGGTGTATACTAGATTGTGCATGCATGCGTGCATGGCAAACATGCGATATATGGTGGACTAGATGCCATGGCATGAATGATTTCATTTGACTCAAAGACAAACAAGGCGATGAATACAGTTCTTTGCTGGCTGCTTCGCATTACATCGATTTCCACAGTGCGTGGGATCTGCCGAATTTTTTCTTTCTGTTGCTACCTTTCCTAAACTTTTCAGCTGGAAGATAGTCCGCTTCAAACCACTTTGTGAAGAGAAGCTATAAGCATATTATCGCAATGGACGTATTAACAGAAGCAGAGATGGCATCCAACTTCTAAGAAAGGTAGCCCGCAAGAGTAGAAACTTGTGCGAGTTCCTTTTGGTAGCGGCGGCGTATAACGCAGGGCGTGAATGTAGCAGTAAAAAAGCGACAGTAGAAAAAGTGCTTAGTACCAACAGTTTCCACCCAGCGCTTTTTCTCTATTCTGTCCCTATTCTGCTACGTTTGCGGGATGTCTTTTACACCGTTCTCACAAAGGATCGCAGCGAATTCCCCTGAGTTGTCCGGCTTGTAAGTTTTCCCCAACGTCATTCGCCATCTAACTTTCAAACAATTATCTCAATACAATACTGCTTTCTATTGTCCTCTCTCCTCCTCCTTCCACGACATAGGCTCTTTGAATTTGCCCCGAGAACTGTGCCTAATTTGGCTTATACATAGGGATGCGTATTTGTGTCCAAATGGTCAGAGCGTCTGCGAATAATGCACTGAGGCAAGCACTAAGTACACGCGTATTTCTACGAACAGCACCTGCTGTGAAGGCCGTTTAAATCGAAACTGTGGGTCTGTGGCCTCCTACACTGTTTGCGCCGCGTCGGTATAAGATATCGGAGGCCTGTATTCGCAATTTCGTTTTCCGGATGCCATACTTTCTAACTGTCGTCCTCGCCGCCATTTTATGTGGGCACACGGAACTAGACATGTTTTCGGCAATGCAAATTATATTTAGTGTTCTTCATCACGCCTTGCAGATGTTAGTTAATTTGGTTTCCATGGCGCAAAATCAGCTAAGGCCTTGCTGCACCCGTCACACGGTGTTGAGTAATCAACATTGAGATGATGTCGTTTAAAGCTTATTTCAAAAGTGTCATTCTCTTAAAAAGTTCTGCCTACCAGACAAGGGTACAAGAGGATCATCTCCAAGAAGTACAGCAGGGTGGAATGGCCTTTGCTGTTTGTACTGTTGGCCAAAAAATAAATTTTGTCTCTACGGAGCACTATGCGGCCACGTGATTAGGATGTGTATAACTGTTAAGGGTTCTGGACATTTCTCACAGGGTTGTTGTACTCCCATGCTATGCTAATCGATAATTAGTTGGACAAGAAGTTGAAAATTCCCAGGGTGCATAGCGGTTACAGTGCAAAAGTGCTGGCTAAGCAAATTTTCGCCTTCCACATTAAGGTATTCTTGGTAGGTGGCGTCAACTTCGACGTGGTTCTGAATATTGATGCTCAAGCATTCGGGAAGCCTGACATCCTACATTGGAGTAAATCGTATTCGCTGAAGTTTTATTCTTGCACGGGAGCACTGAACATGTTATTTTGAAAACGTTAGCTGTGCTAATAACCGGTTGGTGCAAACTCGGTTTGCTGGAAAGAAAGAAAGAAAGAAAGAAAGAAAGAAAGAAAGAAAGAAAGAAAGAAAGAAAGAAAGAAAGAAAGAAAGAAAGAAAGAAAGAAAGAAAGAAAGAAAGGCACGAGACTGAAGGGGGAGAGGGTGAACGGTGACCAAGTTGAAGGGCAAACGGTAGATGGAAGTTTAGAATACAAAAGCCATTGTGAGACGTTTTCGGACAACGAGCTGGGCCGTAACTAAGCTGGAGTTGAGGGGGTTCTGACACCTCCGCCCCCTCCCAGAAAAAAAGTTTTTTTTCACGCATAACTGCTCGGTTTGCGTAGAAAAGGACGTAACGTTTATAACGTTAACGTAGTTAACGTTAACATGACGTTGTTAACATAACGTTATAACGTTAACGTTAACATAACGTTAGGACATAACGAGGACGTAAAGAAATAACACACGAACAGCCGCTGTCCGTGTGTTATTTCTTTACATCCTCGTCTACGTTAAGCGCTCGCATTTCAAGCAAGCAGAATGGATCACCAACTGCCCAGTCAGCCATTTTAACTGTTCGGGTGACCATAAAATACTTGCACACCTTCACAGCGACCACCAGTTGCCAAAGTGAGCCGTTGCACACAAAACACCCCCCGAAGAAAATTCCTTAGTATGGCCCTGAACGAGGGTGGGTGTATAAAAAGACGAAAACTTGCCGGATTGTAACTCGACTTGCTACTTCTCAAGGATATGGTGGCTAGATGGGGAGGTGTGCGAAACGGCGCGCCGTGGAGAGAGCGGATCTTCAGGACGCTGCGGCGGCGCTGCTGTCGGCACGGAGATGCGAAAGACGCGCGACCGGTCGCCTCCGCTGCGAAATAGGGGACTTCGCACGTCTGTAATCGAGTTATCTGCCAGAAATTTGTAAGATCAATGGCAGCGCGCATGTCGTACAGTTCATCTTCCACTAAATACACTTTCACGTCGACATCATGCGAGGTAAAAAAAACATACGGTCGCCTTCTTCTCCGTGTGTTAGACAACGGTGATACCAGGGTGGTTTAAACCCTGCCGTAACTTTCAATTTCGCATGAGTATATATACACGCACGGACCAGTGGCATTAAAGTGGTGAGTGCATGCAATTCTCATAAAATTAAGTTCTGGCAAGGATTGGCTGCCTTACCTCTCAAAGTACATAACGAGCAACATGTTCGCTTGGAAGAGCTCAGGACAGGGCCATGCTTAAAATGAACATTTATTCAAAAATCTATAAATCTTTAGCAATGTACAAGTACATAACACGAAAAAAAAATATTAACAAATTCACATAATGCACAAAATTTTAACTGGTACAACTGGAATAATATAGCAAAACATCACATTTATGAGGTAAGACTTCACATTCGCAGTAAGGAATGTTGAATGCTTCTAGGCAGCAGAACTTAATTATCAACTCTTCCAGTTCACATAAAATAAGGCAAAATGGAACTTCATATTTATACAAACACTGAAATGTTCACAAGATAAGTGCATTCTATCATGTTGTTCGCCTCATCTTAAGGTGCTTCATCTTGTCTCTTTTAGCCTGTCTTGATGCGTTCTCATCTGCCACTGGAAAATGAAGCCTAGTTATAACATAAAATCTGATCACTTCATTTGTGACCTATACATTGTGCTGTGCATGGCCAACCGTGTTAAGCTTGTTAATAGAGAGGCAGGAGATGAGATCTCTTATGCTGTTGCTCTTCAGCTTGTTAAAGCTAAAGCAGTGCGTAAAGGCATCTTCCATTTTCAAGACCAGCTCAGTGCTTGTGAAGGGTACATCAGTCCTCCTCTATCCATGTGATTTGTTAAACATGACTATCTTGACGCGGGCCCTGGCTGTCCCCTTGTAGCAACAACTCTGCACAGTCACCACACTTGGTTTTCTTTAGCATTCTTCGAGCTACATACCCACAAACATAGTATGCTACACGCGAGTCACTTTTTTCCCCAACCAAATCACGGTGGTCTGGAAGGGCATCACATGCATTTGTTATCTCATGGACCTCATTGAGCTGCGATACGTCTAAAAGATCATCAAGCTTGTTTTGCACAAATTTGAGGTCGCAACTGTTGCTCGGACCCAAAAGGCTATTTAACAGGCCCTCTGAAACATTGCCCCGCGAGGGAAACCGTGCCAAGGTCTCAAAACTGAGGCAACCATTCGACGCTGCTGTTTTCCTTTTCGAGGAGCTTCTTCGTAAAGTACGACGGAACATTCGGGAAAACAGTCCGTATGGCGTCGGGAGTCAGGCAAGGACGGTCTCGGCGAATTTGTACGGTTTCACCATTGATCACATCTTTGTACGTCCGAACGATAAATCGCTCATCTAAATGCGCTTCGCAAACGACACAGTTTTTCTCCAGTCTGCAAGCTGGTTCAAGCGCTCCCAAGCCTTGCTTCGTTCGTCGTCTTCAGGAGCGGTGAAAAGGGACGCCTTGTTACCTTGCTTTCTGGCGGAAACATACCCAGCAGTGCATCCTGGAGCCAAGCAGTGTCTCTGTTTCTTTTCAATCACCATAGCTGTAACGAGCACGGCCACATTGCAAAAAGAAATCACTGAAGGCAGCGGCAGCACGGCAGCATTTCGCTAAAACATACGTGTTCCCCGATGCACCACGAGCATGAAGGCATCTCCGTGGCGACAAGCGCGCCACCTAGCAGCGTCATGAGCACTGGCGCGCCTCCTCTCGCAGCGCAGGCTGCTCGATGCTGACACCTCCCCATCTAGCCACCATATCAAGGAGTGCGGCATGGGCTCTCGCCTCGTGAAGGAGCTGCTTTTGCGGCTTCGCCAACGGTAACCGCAAACTATGATCATGCCGCTGACTGCGGCGTTCGTGCTGGAGGCCTGCATGAGCCGCGGTTTCATGGAGTGCGCCGAGCTTCTGGACATGGCCTGCGAGGCCGTCGAGCACTGGGCAGCCGTGTTCATGGAATACAACCATGAAAGAGATGGCTGGATCATGGACAGCGAGTTACACGCAGCACTTGCAACCTGCGGGTTCACAGTCCGAGGGGAATATTTGACAGGTCTGCGCGTGACATATTCTCATTACGGCTCCGTTTCGTATGATGGCTTCTTGAAAGACTGCGCGCGCGTTGCAAGAGATCACAGGTAAAGTCTGCTCTCCGCTGCAGCATAGCACTTCTGCAAAGGCCCTTTTCAGGGCCACCGAACTTTCGCATTGGCTGAGCGCTCCACTGGTGATCACGCTCCGTGTTACCCTCATAACTTTCTCCTTAAAATATGCTTAGCTCCATTACATTAGACTGACCTGTTGCTTCACACGGATTTCAAGGTTTGCTGAGGTCAAAAGAAAACAAATTTTTGCATGAAGGCGTGGTCACGCACCGCAGCTCCGCACGGTACAGTGTAAAACATCTATGTAAAATTAGAAACATTTTCACAGAAATATACCATGGTCGTTTAATGATTATCTCCTATTGATAATAACAGAAATGATCTCGAGCAAAAACAGGCAGTCTGTGCTGTTAAAGTAAGTGGTTGGTACAGATTATCGGTCACGTGTATTTTTTATGCGAATAACGGCTTTCAGAACATGCGTTACCAATAAATAAACTATTCATATTTATGAAAGCAAGATAACGATAGTGAGAATTTTATCTTTTGGAACTCGGCACTTTTAAACATGCCGCCGTTCTTGCTTTGGCGCTCTGCAATCTTCTCTTTGGACGGGCTACGTTCGTTATATGCGGTCAGCAAAAGAGCTTTTCTGTGGCATTTCTGCCATCAGATAAGTGGCATTGTTCGCTAACTACTCTTTGTAGTTGCGATGTGTTTAATCGCTGTCATTTGTATGCATATTTTGAACGACTGCGGAAGAAGTGCGGCTCCCACAAGGCCGCTGGGCCTGTGACACATCCAGGTGTCCGCGCTTGTCATCTTGATGAGTCATGCAGGTTTTCTCTGCACCCTGCCCTGTTATCCAACCCTCTCTCCCTTTCACCTCCCATGTTTCAAATTTTCCCACAGCACACTGTTTCTCGAACGAAATAATAAAGGCAAGAAAGGTAAACCCCTGTCAGCGTTTATTCACCCACGCACCCTTTTGTCCTGTGCACGGGGTACTCATTCCGTTTATTCGAAAACTCTTTTCATGCTTCCAGTTTTGTCAGCGATCCCTGTTAAAGCTGGTGATTTCACAGCCCCGGTAAAAAAAAGTAACAAAGAGGAGACGGATCAACCACGAGCATGAGAACCTGGGCATGGCGTCGCGAAAAGTAAAGGTGGGGACCTCGGTAACTCCACCATGAGTCACAGAGCAAGAAAGAATGAAAGAAGCATGCCTGATTTTTTTCGCGTTTCTTCACGCTCACACCAATTTCCAGTAATCACGTGGTAATTATAATATTTGATTAGTCACATTAAGGCACCATAAAAATATACTTCCAGTAAACCACACACGCTCCATAATCATCGAACTTTGATATCGGAATACTTGAATGAATAAAAATTCAGGTGACAAGACGTTATCTGGAAGGTTGAGGCGCATTTTTATTACCTGATAGACTATGTTGTACGCTAAGTCCAAATTTCGATACAATTTTTTTTTTCGTTAAATAGTGGCATTTCCTAGAAACACTAGTAATAGTAAGAACGTTCGATATTTATTTTTTTATCTTGAACAAGGCTCGCGTGATTGTTTAGACACGCTCGTTTTCTTTCCACAGATTCTTTCCGCTTTGGTTTGGTGCTTTGATTGTTCTTCAATTTAAAATTATATGCGAAAGTCTCAATATATCATGCATAGAAGATATTTAACAATGCCAGGAAAACGTTTATGAAATAAAGAAAAAGAAAGTCACAGTTCACCTCAAGGGCGAAGCAGTGAATGTGATAGAAAAAAATTGGAATTTCACAAGAAGAACGGCAAGGAGCTAGAAACTTGCTGTACGCTGTTCAAACACTAAGGACGCAGGAAGAGTATACACAATGCGAGTGCGAACTAACAACTGCTACATCTCGACACTTGCAGCGCGCTACTGAAAGACAAAAAGCACCAACGAAAAGAACGCACAGTTGTGCACAGGACCAGCGTGAAATGTCGCAGTTGTTACTTCAATAATGCCCTGCTTTGGCTTATCTAGCTCGCAGCTCACTCCATTCGCAAACGCGATCACTGCAGCGAGCAAAGTGATCTTCGTGCGGTCTATAGCTTGAACCATAGGTCGGCAAACTCAGACTCAGATCGAGCCGTCAGTCTGAGTGAGTCCGAGTGAGTAATATGTTGGTGAGTTCGAGTCCGAGTGACCGGCTGAGGAAAATTTCAGTGTGTCTGAGTCCGAGCGTTTGAGGTAAAATTTGGTGAGTCTGATTCCAAGACAGCCCTATGCGCAAATATATTGGCTGACTGAAGCTGAGTGAGCTCTACACTATTTTGCCGACCTATCGTGCTATCTATTCAACTTCAGCATTACTATCAGCCTCGTGTCGGCTCACATTTATACTGCCGTCGAGTCACACGTGTACTTCAAAGCACTAGCATACATACGTCAGCTCAATATTTATTGATGAAAGGCGTGAGTTACGAAGGGCTAGTGGCGGATCCAGAGGGGGGGGGGGGCGGTAGGGGCGATCGCCCCCTCCAGAGCCTGTGTCAACCTGCCCCCCTTGTCTGCTGTGCCTGTCGCCCATCTCCTTTATCAAGTTGCTTCGGCTACCATTACACAAAAAGGGGAAGGAGAATATTGTCCCGCCCTCTACCTCTCTCCTCATCCCTACTCTACCACCCCCCCTCCAGTCAGATGAAGGAACCGCCCCCTCCGCCAAAAGTTGGCACCTGGATCCGCCCCTGCGAAGGGAGGGGCTGACTGCGCTGACCTACTCGACATGGCCTGCCAAGCTGTTGAGATTTGGTCGGGAGTGTTCAGAGAGTTCGACCTTGAGCAACGCGCCTGCATGCCTGGCAGGCACCTCCAGACAGCTCCGACTTACTGCGGTTACCCCGTCAGTTACTGTGCGCTATATATTCGTCCATTTGGTGGGTTACCTTCGACGCCTTCATTACAGCTTGTTCTGTGCTCGCAAGCGTTTGCAAATGAAGAAGCAACACCTCTTCGCTGGAGATTTCTCAAAAGGCCCTTTTCAAGGCCACCCAATTCCTGCATTGGCTGAGGTCACAAAGCGTGATCCCGGTTCTGTACCATCACAACATTTTATTTAAAGTGCACTTAGCTTTACTGAAATCTGTTAGCCACTTGTCTGAGACATATATCAAGCTTCGGTTGCAAAGAAAGCCAAGGTAACGGTGTAATCGTCCTCATTCGCAGTAGCTTCACGTGCTGGCTGGTCGTGTTTAATGCTCCTTTTTGTTTTCACTTTCATATCGGATTTAGCGTTGCTGCTCCTTTATGGTCACAAATATTCCTGCGTCGCACTGTTGAGCTACGTAGCTATTGCAGTTACAAAAAAGACAATATACTCATAAAAGTAATGAACAACAAGCGCAAGGGAACTAAGTCCATTATTTTCCGGTGCGCGTGGAACCTTTTCGGGAACATGTCCTGCTTTAATTCCGCAGTAATGCAGCACATTTACCAAAAACGTTATTATGAATAGTAATAGGTGGTATTGATATATCCCAATTGTGTACTAAACAACCAGCGAAAGGCATCGTTTTCAGTCATGGACAACATAGCGATCAGTGCGAGGACCACATCACTAATGTTATTTTAACGCGATAACATTAAACAGCTCGTTTCGCAGAAATTCCGCATCGGTGATTGTGAGCGAAAAATTATCATCTTGTCCGTGACCGAAAAATCGAGAAAAATGTAAACACGTATTCAATCATCATTATCTGCAAGAGCATCAACAAAGCGAGCAGCTGCATTGGTTCGCGTACTGCCTTACAGACACCTAGCTGCCCCTTGGCTGATTCGCAGAGGAAGAATTATGGCGTAGTGGGCACTTAGCAATTGCACTGGTAGTAGGCGTTCAGGAAAGTGAAACGGCCAATGTTTCGCGAACAGTCGTTCGTTTCCTTACGGCACGGTTGATGCATGCACCGAGAACCGTTTTTGTTTCTCAACTTCCTTCGCTTTCTTCTCATGCGGTTGGATTAATTCTTAGAATACAATACCGCTTTCTTTAACCCCGCTTCGAATCTGGGCCCCTTCAAGTTCCCACATGACTACGAGGGAGAAAGAAATTATGGAATCGAAGAGGGAGAATTCCTAATTAAACCTACGTCACTAGTTCGTAAATTACGTTTTAAGGGAGAGAAAAGCTCAGAATAGTAAGAATAAAATACAAGGTAACAAGTTCACAACACCTACATTTCAACGATCCGGTGCCAGCTCTAGATGCAGTGCCAGGGGTTCCATGTGAAGAGGGTTAAATTGTTGTCAAAGTTTTCATCACCGGAGGCATTCCTGGGTTCTCATTTATAGATTTTCGATTGTGTTGAACCGGTAGACCACATGCGGCTTTCATTTCAACTTAGGGACACTTTTTACAGTGTGGTCAGTAATTTATCAAAGGAATGGCTTGGCACCGTGTGGTGTTTTGACAGAGGTATGTATCCGAGAAATTTAGTATGAGCTTCGCGCATATAGAAGCGGAGCCATACATATTATTACCGATCGCAGACGATATCTTTCGCACGAAAGAGAGAGTGTAGCATAATATAGTTTTTTTTTTCAAAACATAATGGAACACCAAAGAATGTGCAATGCGCCATTCCAGTACGCCACGTAATTTGGCAATCACTTTGCAACATTTGTCGTGCGTTGACCCTCCGTTTTGCGAAGTGTGCAATGTTTTAATAGTTGAGGGAGCAAGGAAGACAACAGGAATAAACAATAAAGAGTTACGTTGTAAAAGAGGAGTCGGTTAGAGTACGCATGAGCGCTGAATCTGACATTTCTTTTATATCCAACTTTTACAACTCTGAGAGAAACGTCGTCCCTCTCACGGGGCCCCGGCACGTGTGCACTTTCCAGTGTTAGATTAGAATTTCTTTTTATAGATATTTTCAGGGTTGATGAAATTATATTTCAAACAAAAAGAAATATAACAATATTCGTTACGTCCTAAAGCTACAGCTATTGCGCCGAACAGCTACCAGAAATTATCAGCACGACGTCTTCATTATCACTGGCATCACCTGCTAGGATTGTGTGAATACGAGCTTTATTTTGAAAAGAAAAACAAGCGGAAGACGACGTGACGCGAAAAATCGGAACGATCATGGGAACCTTGCTCACAGTCAAGGAAATATGGAACAACTTTTTTTTTATAGGGACTACGTGCTTTAGAACAAAACATACGTGTTGTAAACTGAGGCTAGCCAGTAGGCGAAATGGTGGCCTGAAATATTCATTTACATTCACACAAACGTCAGCCTCATCACTTCTTTGTTCATTCGACCATTTCAATGTCAAATAGTTATGTTGTTAAAAAAATTTATTTTTGCCTCAAATACGAGATTTCCGGTTGTAAGTGTCCAAAGGCATACCTTGTGAGGTCTCAAAATTCTCTTGTAAGCCCTGCAATAGGACCCCCCCCCCCCCAAAAAAAAAATGAAGATGAAAATGTCATCGACCCCGAAAATATCTGCGAACAGAAATTTTAATCTAACACTGCGGGAATGCATATCCTATTCAGTATAACGACACATTAGTGTTCACGAGAGCCATATAGTTTTAGTTGAATCCCCCACTCCTTTGTTTAAATGAAGTTTAGTCTCTCTAAGCTTGCTATGCCGAAGCCGTCACAACGGAGTGAAAGCGTTGGTGATGCAGAAACAGCGCTTGCGGAATTCACGTTTTGCTTTTATTTATCGTGCGTTATTCTTATAAACCAATCTAAACGATAGCATCTCGGAAACGCACACGTGCCAGGGGTCCCGTCACAGGGACGACGTTGAATTTTGCTGGTACTCAGTGACACGAGTACATCACGTGACATGTGGAACTACGTGTGAACGTCACTCATGCCTTGGGCTCTTTCCTCGAATGCGCGATCGTACAATCTGGTCCTTACCTGCACTCTATTCTTCGAGGTCACGTGCTCTTCCCTCGTGTGCTACTATAAACAGTTCAGCGAAAAGTATTACCAACCGCTTAGGGAGGGTCACATGAACTTCGGTGTCAATATGCTTCAATATTACCAGTATTGTTCGACGTGAGATGGGCGATGAAGCATACCTAAGTGTTGAAGACACGAACACACGTCATGTTCCAAATATATAATGGGCTGATGCGCAATGACGCTGGTAATTTTTTTTCACTCGTTTCATGTAGTTCTTTCTATTACATACAGAATTTTTCACAGGACCCATGCCCTACAGATTTTTTTAGACGGATTATTCCGTAATTATGTAAAAAAAGAACACACACAATTAAGACTTAAGCAGCGCGCGGCTGGTCAGTATGTTTTGGTAGCGCGGTTTCATCATGAAAATTGCACGCGCCACTCTTATTAGGCCTTTCAGCAAGGTAGCCAGATGTGTTGACAAATATGACCTGGTTACGATGAAAGATGCATTTATGCATATGGTCGTGAAATGGTCATTCAAGCGCTGTATTGCTCAGTTCAGAATTTAATATTTTGATGAACTTTCCCGTGACCATGTTAACCAACATAGGCACAAATACTCAGTAGGCAATACCACACACAGGCTTTCCAGCATTGCCACAAAAACAATCCTGGAAAAATATTACGCTCTGACTTTACCCAAGAGCTGCAGATCTTGAGATTCAAGTTTAACATAGACGAAAAATCATAACGTTTATTATACCAGGCAACCACTCTACGAACTTCAGTTTCATATTACTGAAACACAAATATTTCTCAGGTGAAATATTATCTAGCGCTCTATACTTATCATACTGTTGCCTTTGAAAATTGCAGTAGGCCCTTGTGAGATACAAGGTATACACTTATCTGAACGAGAATTGGAAATACGCTGAAGTCATTCAAAACGGTCAACGCCAACTGCATGCCAAGATTCATATTTATTAGCAAATCTCTCCTAGCAAGCAGGCTGATATGCATGATAATGTTTGGTAAATCGGTGATAGATATGCCATTTCCTCATTCATTAAGACTGAAATGAAGATTACGTAGAGCACTGCTGCACTTTGGTTTTTCATGATCACGCAACTGAGTTAATCAGCCTGAAGAAGTTTACTCCTTTTATCGTCATGTTTATGGTTGCTAAACGGCGATGATACCGGTTATCTGTAATGCGCTTACAGTTTCAATATAGGAAAAAGCGCTGTTATTGTCAATATTTTTAGACCAGGCCACGCGTGATTGACCATAAATGGGTCAATTTTAAGGCCTGCATTAATATTTGGCCATGTTGAATATTTCTCAAATGTTCCATCGTCGCCAGTACTTTGAGAGGGGCTAGTAATGCGCGAAATTAGAGAGCATCACGTATGTTTGGTAATTGTCTGCAACTTAGCAAGCGCGACAGAACACACACAGAATAAAGAGACGCGTAAACGGAACGGGCGCTAGTGACCGCGCCCGTTCCGTTTACGCGTCTCCTTATTCTGAGTGTGTTCCGTTGGCTTGCTAAGATGCGCAAGTGCCACACAAATTAACTAGCCCAATTTTCTGCGTTGCATAGTTCGTTAAACATACAACATGTGCCCAGAGCAAGCAGACTTCTACAAAATGGGTTATAAAAGCTCAGAATGTGTAACTAAGAAAGCCCTACGCGCACGCTGATACAGCAAAGGAAATATCACAAACTGACAGAACAGATCTTGGGAAGCAATCTAGTTTTGTGTAGGCAAGGCGACAGTTTCTTTTTTGAGAAGGAAACGTACAAAAAAAAGGCTTTCATTTCTTTTGCGCGCGTTTCTACATATGAGTCTGGTAGGGGAAAATGCAGCTGATCAATGGAGATCACACATCTGAGTTAATCACCCTGAAGAAGTGTAACCTTTTTATCGTCATCTTTATGGTTTCTAAATGACCGATGATATCAGTTATCTGTAATAAGCGCTGAGCGTTTCGATATAGGGAAGAGCGCTGTTATTGTAAATATTTTTTCGACGATACCACGTGCGATTCACCAAAAGATTGGATACGAATTTCGAATAATGCTTTTCTATGTCATTTTAAGGTCTGGATCAATATCCGGCCATCTTGAACATTTCGCAAATGTTCCAACGATGCCAGTACTTTCAGAGGCGCTAGTAATGCGCGAAATTGGAGATCATCACGTGTTTGCTAAGTCTGGGCATCTTAGCAAGCGCAACGCAACAAACACAGAAGAAACGAAACGTAAACAGGACGGGCGCTAGATCACTAGCGCCGGTCATGTTTGTTCCGTTTCGCTTGCTAAGGTGCACGAGTTCTACACCCACCAAGTAGCCGAAATTTCTGCGTTGAATAGTTCGTTAAACATACAGTATGTGCCCAGAGCTATCAGACTTCTACAAAAAGGGTTATAAGAGGTGAAAGAGTAGAATGTGTAATTACAAAGCGCCACGCACACGCTGATGCGACAAACTGAAATAATACGAACAGGGAGAATAGGTTGTGGGAAACGTTCTGCTGTTCTGTAGGCAAGGCGACCGTTTCTTTTTTTTGTGTGTGTAAGCAGAAGAACACGCAAAACGGTTTCAGTTCTCTTGCGCGCGCGTTCTTCCTTACGAGTGTGGTAGGTAACAAGGCAGCTAATAAACTGAGAATCTCTTATTTGTTCGTAAGTGTTCACACGGGCACCATAATGCCAAAATGCACGAGCGAATATTAGTAGACTTAATTTTTTACTAACCTTATATTGGACAGGACAATTACTAAAGTTTCATTTTTGCGATAAGATAGAGTAAGGAAGAAATGAATAGACAGCGGCGCTTCGCTGTTTAATACAAGCAAAACCTAGAAATATGTCAATCAGCTCGCCGTTCAATAAATCTTGAATAAAAGTATGTGCATTTAGACGAAGAATGTTAGGGAACCAGGCAGCGGATTCGTGAGGGCAGATCTCCACCAATGCAGCAAATGGGTGGCCCTGAAAAGGGCCTTTGAGGAAGAGCTACGGTGGCCGCTCAACACTGGCGATTTGATGAAACCGTCGAAAGTCAAGCAGCCGTCGTGCTCGAAAACGTCTCGCAGGTATGCGAGCCACGCACCACACACTCCGTAGCCGCACTCTGCGACCGCCGTACGTAGAGCTTCACCCGACAGCCAGCCAACGTCTTCGGGGTCGAAGTCTTGGAAAACAGCCGCCCAGGCCTCGACTGCTTCGCATGCGAAGTATACCAGGTCGGTACGACTGCTCACACCGCGGCGTAGGGCATACTTCAGAACGAATTCCACAGTCCATGGCATGATCGCCCTGGATCTCCCGCGCAGCCTTAGCTGCAAGAGCACGGAACGTACCATTCGGGGATCCATGCTTCTTGATAGAGAGCTAGTGAAGTGGAAAGATGGCCGCGTGTCTTTTTATACACCCGCGCTGAGAGTGCAAGAATTTCTGCACAATGGCATTCTTTAGCCCTGAGCGTTTCTCGCCCCCCCCCCCCCTTTCCATCTCCTCTAACTGTTGTTCACTTGTTTGTTCTCCGCACCTGTGTGTTATGTTTGGACCCCTTCCTGGAAAGCGGGATCCTTCTTGCTTGCTCTTATCTAGACTTTTGTCGTCTAGGTCACGTGGTCTTCCCCCGTGTACCACGTGGTCTTCTCTCGTGTAAACTTCCCTCGTGTGAAGAGGCAGTTCAGCGCAACCTTTTGACCCCACACTTAGCGATGGTCATAGTGAAGACTTCAATAATTTTTGGTGTTCACGGAACGTACCAGTCGAGGATCCATGCTTCTTGATAGAGAGCTAGTGAAGTGGAAATATGGCCGCGTGTCTTTTTATACATCCGCGCTGAGAGTGCAAGAATTTCTGCACAATGGCATTCTTTAGCCATGAGTGTTTCTCTCCCCCCCCCCCTTCCATCTCCTCTAACTGCTGTTCACTTGTTTGTTCTCCCACCTGTGTGTTATGTTTGGACCCCTTCCTGGAAAGCGGGATCCTTCGTGCTTGCTCTTATCTGGACTTTCGTCGTCTAGGTCGCGTGGTCTTCCCTCGTGTACCACGTGGTCTTCTCTCGTGTAAACTTCCCTCGTGTGAAGAGGCAGTTCAGCGCAACCTTTTGACCACCACTTAGCGATGGTCATAGTGAAGGCTTCAATAAGTTTTGGTGTTCGGAGAAAGAATGTTGAAGATATGAATAGACCGATAATAATACATCAAAGCTTATTGAAGCCTTTACTGTGATCATCCCTAATTGGTGGTCAAAAGGTTTCGCTGAACTGCCTATTGTAGTACACGAGAGAAGACCACGTGACCTAGAAGACAAGAGCGTAGATAAGTGCAAGCACGAAGGATCCCGCTTTGCAGGAAAGTGATCCAAACATGACACAGAGGTGTGGAGAAGAAGCACGTGAACAAGCGAGAAAGGAGGTAGAAAGGGGGGGGGGGCAGAATGTTCCGGGCTCTAAAGAATGCCGTTGTGCAGAAATTCGTGCACGTTCAGCGCGTGTGTATAGACCATTTTCACGGAGAGGAGGAGCGTAGCCTCGAACCGGTGTATTTTCGCCGCTCTCTCTCTCTCCACCGCGTCTCCAACCGCCCGACCGCTGCCGCTGGTGTGTGCGGATTCACTATAGGATTCACGAGTTTTGCACGCGTGGTGCGTGAGAGGTCAACGTGTTTGCATATTTCGACGCGCTGAAGCAATTATGCTGCCGCAGATCGAGGTGTCGGACGACAACAGGTTGACGAGCAACCACTGCGCTGTGTTTGGCTGCGGCAACAGGTATACGGAAGCGTCAAGGACTGGCAGCCGAGGCATGCGAAGTGCACAATCCGTTTAAATGACTTCGCTTCTCTTAGGTCGCGTGCCTTCTCCCGCATGTAGTATATTATATGTGGTGCCTTCACTTATGGCCACTTTTTCAAGTCTTCACACAGGTTGTGATTGTGCTTGGGTGCTGGTATACTTTATCATCTGCACCAAAGAGAAGAAATCTCAAGGCTGATGATTAATATCAAAAGGTTTGGCCAAGAGTTGTTCTCTCATAACATCAACCTCTCTGATTTCTATGCTACAGCACATGATTTACAATGCCTGCGGCTAGAAAATGTTTCATCTTTGTGCGTGCAATTTCTGGATTATCGAATTAGCACTTTCCAATCTACATGACAGAAAGGCCCGCATGACATGTGTGCTTTGGCGCAGGTAGGCGTCTCTAACGTTTCGTCGAGAGCACGTTCTTTCTCGACTTGCCAATCTTGTGACGATAACTGGGGTAGCGTTATTACAACCGCGCCTTTTCTTTTTTCGCGCGGCAACCTGGGTGTCGTGAATAATCGGCCCACGTTCGTTAAAGCCAGGTCGTTACCTGGACACGTGCGCTCGTCGTAATGCTTCTCAAATATACGCCAGAAAACAATCTGACAATAATGTTACCAAAAACGGGCGCCCTTTCGGCGTATCGCTAGTGGCGGCGGCGCGCGCCGAAGCAAACTTACGCCATGCCATGCTTCCAGATGTGCAACAGGCCTATTTTCATTTTATCATCGTGTTGTTTCTACGCCGAATTTTGAGCTCACCCGTCGTACGTCTGTTTCTTATCATGAGGCAACGATCAGAGGCCACAAGCTTTTAACTCCGACGGCGACACGAATGAACACAGGCATGGGTGTTTGTGTTCCTGTCGTTCCATGATTATTGTATTGCGACGTGCTAAGCGGAGCCAAATGGTCTGTTAGGACGTTTAACTTGAATAATCACGGCACGGAAATCTGAGAGTCATCTTAAACACTAATGCGCGCACCTAGCGCGCAGCCGGACGAAGGCCTACGTGTTCGCTCATTTCAATTTACGTTTCTCCGATTACTTCGAGAGTTGTCCAAAATGTTAACGCTCTCTTATAGTGCATATTCCAAGAACCACACGAGGGCAGCTATAACAAAACATACAAAGCGCAAGTACCATTTTACAGATGCTGCTTAAGAACTGCATTGGCATTCTACTCATCGTCGGCGCTGCTGCGGGAACGTCTCGTGGCAGCCGCTGCTTGCTGTTTCAGCCATTTTAAAGCTGACAGCTAAGCGATTATTTGCCAGCGCTAGGGGCCACCCTACCAGCGCCTTTACACTCGAAAAGCGTTGCTCTGTTTTGCCCGTGTACCGCGAATAACAGCAATACCTTGTGAACTGAGCGTATACGCTGCATACACTGCCACGGAACCCCACACACCGGAAGGGCGGCGAAACATCGCAGACGCTAGACGGCGCTGCGGCGGTGGAGAGCTTTAAAAATGGCAGCCTCCTTGTGAAATTGGTGTATAGAAAGACAAGTGGCCGGAGTGCTACTCGGAGGGGTGGAATGGCTGCGGGAATTTGATACAGTTCCTTATTTTTGCGCCAAGCTGAGCCAAAACCGTGAAATTTGTTGAAATTGCGCCACGCTGCGCCAAAATTTCCGACCAGTTTCAAAATTTTCTGAGTTGCGCAAGTTTTAGCGAGAAATGAAGGCCGCGTTGGTCATGTGCAGTGTGGGCATCATCGTCCAATACACACGCGCAGACCCTAAATCTAACCCGCCGCGAAAGAAAAGAAAAAACATGGTTGATCGCTCCGTCATAGGAATCGGAATAACACGCAAGTAATGCGTGCCGTTACAGAAGTAACTGAATGTTTACTGTACATTGATATAAGAGAGTTTGCACAATGTATGTGATATCTGGCAGCTAATGGCACCGTTTAACGTGTATGCACCCACTTTGATGATTGGTGATACATCCCTATCCAGACGACTAACGTCCATGTTAAATGATAAAACAAACCCTTGTGGTAGCTGTAGTAGTCAACGGTGAAAGCGTAATCAAAGAAGGAGGTGTGATAGCCAGAAGAGCGTCGCATATTGGACGCAGAACTTGGTCGCCATCCCGCGGCATGTTAAAATGTGATTGAGCACCACGACCGGACTAGAGGAAAAACGCAAAGCGCGTCGTGCCGCCCCGGTAGCCCGGCCGCGATTTTTCCTCGGGGCGAGCGCGTGAACGGGGAACGCGCTGTTACAGCCAGGTGAGGCAGGCGCGCGTCACAGAGCTATTTTCGATTTGGATTAGCGTGATGCTATGAACGAGGCCGACGCTTTTTACGACGCTTGGGCCAATGTCGCCACCTTGCGGTGTGCTAAGGCATTGACAAAATTGAACTTCTATTGAAAACGCGCCGAATGGGACGGACGTGTAACGCGGTGCATGTGCGAATCGTGGAGGCCATAGTAATGACCAATTACTTTGCCTTGCCGCTCCCAAAGGGCAACACCACCCCGCCGACCGGGAGAGTGGTAGATATAAAAGGCGCGTTTGTAACGCCTCTAGAGTCTGTGACTGTGGCGCAGTGGATAGCGTGCCCGGCATCTGTTGTTGCGGACCGAGCGGTGGTGGGTTCGATGCCTGGTGACGGAACCTTTTTTTCTTTGCCATCTGATCGTGTACCTTTTTTCGACGTCATTTCCGTGACGGAAATAAGTCATTGAAGTCTTGGTGGACCCCGGCATAAAACACTTGTGTTTAAAAAGTCACAATTTCACTGCAAGAACGAGGTAAGCAATGCGATAGCAACAAATTGTAATGTTATACGAAGTGAGGCTGGCAGCAAACGCTTCTGTATCCGATCTCGCGTAACTCTACAAAACGTTGGTGTAAGAGAATACGGCCGCTCCAGGGAAAGGTGCTCTTTCTTTCCGCGCAGTGTCTTCGCATTGAGAGCGCAGCGCGACTACGAGCCGCCCGCTGATGACGGGTGGCGCGTTTCCTCTCTTCTTCGACGACAGCCCTCCCGAGCAGAGTGGTCTTATCGCATGCGCTCCGAGCGACGGAGTTGGGCTGGCTCGTTTGATCTCTGCTTCAGCCGCGCTGGTCACCCGCACTCACGCGCTTTAAACTGCGGTAGAAGACACTTTGTGCAGGGGGAGGTTGTCAACTTGGACTTTATACGGGACGTGACGGCAAAAACTCGTTGAGAATGTCCACATGATTGCTATCGCAATAAGAAAGGACAGTGGTTCTCAAATTTCCTGATGCTTGTTTAGTGCGTGCAGAACGCTTTTTAAGCCACTTTTGCCGCATCGCATAGGTGCTCTGCGAAAAAAGCGTAGTAAGATTTACAAGGGGTTATTCGCACTAGATGTCAGGGACACAGCACATTTTTTCCCTTAATTACTCATTCGTGCACGCGCCGTATAATTGTGAGTATTAGTATGATCGCTGACGTCGAAAAAATTATTGGCAATCATTTGGAGCTGCTGTGTATGGCTTTTCTGCGGCCTTGAGAAACAAACAGACAAAAACGTATGCGAGTTTTCTTTCTTCGCCACCCCCACTTGCTCCTGCTATACGAATCTCCCGAATTTCAAGGTTGCCAGCTTCGCAGGTCCACATTAGCATTCGCAGTGCCTGTCGAATTATTTTATAGGCCCTGCAAATGCTAATGTGGACTTTGTCATTATATGCACCATGGGGTGGCTTAACACACTGCTTTCATTGAAATAGGAGTGTCCACGTGCACTGTGCACGAGTTAGCTGATGCGGAATGGTTTGTACCTATTTTTGTTTTCTTTTCTACAAGTAGGTCTTCTTTGTTATATTGCTCAAAATTTGGAATCTCGTGCTAAAAAACTTTCTTTTTTTCATAACTTGTTCCAACTATGGAATTTAGGGCTCCAAAAGCAACGTTTCGCTACTCCAAAAATAGCCCCACATCCTATTTCGGCTGGTGCGCCACGCTTTCTATCAAGCGGTATATCTTCTCCACTGCTGCGCTCAGTGCTCTTGCAGCTGAGTCTTCGAGGGAGCCTCGCATCTAGTCCGCGCGGTGCCCGCAGGGGCGTCTGCGCGAGCAGGCGTTTGGTGTGTAGCGACACCACGGACCCGAGCTAACGGGGGGGTTTCGACCCCCTCCCACGCCTAGCCGTGCGTGGCTTTGCCGTGTCCGGAGAAAAGGGGATCCTAGGGGTTGAGCCGACGCCGGGTGATTGGACCTTTAAGGCCCCCCAGCAGAGGCAACACACCCCTTTGGCCCCGGCTTCACGTAGACGGCACCCCTGGGCTGACCCACCCAGGGGAAATCGGCAGTCGCCTTTTCCTGTCTCTCTCTCTTCTCCCACCTTCGTCTATCTGTCTCATTTTGCATCTTTCCTGTCCTCTCCTCTCTTCCATTTACTTCCACTTTTCCTGGCGGCAAGGGTTAACCTTGTGTGGCTATCCTACCTAGGGTAAACCATATTTGGTTATAGGAACGGCACACTACTGGCGTTCCGCAGACTTGTTCACGCGTTCTGCGACGTCCCCTTGTTGGGCTCCGTGGTGGGTGGTAGGCGCCGTTTCCGAGCAAATTACTTTTTTATGGGAACCTTCAACCCTTCTCCAACCGATCGTGCCCCGAAAAGGGTACGCACCGACGCAACGTCACTCTTCTGTCCCAAAAGCAAAGAAACGTTCCCGAAATTTCATGTGATTCACTGTGAGCAACCAACGACAAAAGCTAGAGCTATTTCACCCTTCCTAGTGGCCAAGAGCCTAAAGGAGACGATTGGAGCCGGTTACAAAGCCGCAAGGATGGCAAGTGGGGATCTGCTGCTCGAACTAAAAGACAAAGAACAGTTCAACAAACTCGCACACCTAGTAGCTTTTGGTAACATACCTGTATCTGTAAGTCCACACCGAATGATGAACACAGTGAAAGGCGTAGTGTCGGATGAAGACTTGATGACATTGAGTGAAGATGAACTTCTCGACGGATGGAGGGACCAAGGTGTAATTCTTGTTCAACGAATCAAAATCAAACGGAACAACAGCGAAATCTCAACGAAGCACCTAATAATTACCTTCAGTTCAACCACACTACCCGAGACTCTTGAAACCGGCTATGTGAAACTTCATGTCCGACCCTATATCCCTAACCCGAGGCGTTGTTTCAAGTGCCAGAGATTTGGTCATGGATCGCAGAGCTGCCGAGGGCAGCTTATTTGCGCTAAGTGTGGCACCACCGGCCACAGTACTGATGATTGCAGGAATGATGAGGTCCATTGTGCAAACTGCGAAGGCAGTCACCCCGCATACTCCAGAGCTTGCCCGGCCTGCAAGAAAGAAAAGGAAATAATCACTATAAAGGTAAAGGAGAATATATCATTCCGCGAAGCAAGACAACGGATTGCATCGTCATTCCCACTGAAATCATCCTTCGCCGAAGTGGTGCAACGAGGGGCGGCACCACTAAGGCCCTTGGCAGTTGCCCTGACCACGTCTAGCGTGCCGAGGCTAACGCCACTCGCCCCTACAGCGGGAGCAGCCAGCGCTGCCCTGCCCACTGTCACTCAGTCCGCACCAGTGGCCTCCACAAGCTCTGGCAGCAGCCAGGGCAATGACGAGGCCAAGGGGGTCCCATCGACCTCCGCCTTGGTGGGGGCAAGGACTTGGACGACCGCGGCGAAGTTTACACTACGCAAACACCACTCGGTAGAGCGACTGTCTGTCGCCTCTCAAGAGGCGATGGACACAACTGGTCCACCGGCGCAAGCTGCGCCGAAGGAGCGGCGAGCATCTCTCGACCGCTCCAGAAAAGACAAAACACTAATTACAGGGCCTGGCAAAGGCTCTGTAAAATAAGTGACTCTCCTTCCTTTGCGACACACAGCACACGCACAGACATTCAAAATGAACAACATATTACAATGGAATGCTAGAGGACTTTTACACAATCTTGACGATATACAAGAACTCCTCACCACTTTTCGTCCAAAGGTGCTGTGTGTACAGGAGACGCACCTTAATCCTACACAGACGAATTTCCTCCGTCATTACGTTGTTTTCAGGAAAGACCGCCAGAATGCTCTTGCATCATCTGGCGGTGTAGCCATCATACTAGACAAAAACGTAGCATGTCAGCACTTTCCGCTCCAAACGGCACTGGAAGCAGTAGCCGTTCGAGCTATAATTGTAAATAAACTCATCACTATCTGCTCAGTATACATACCCCCACACTACCAGCTAGACAAACACGAATTTCAATCTTTTATTAATGAGTTGCCCGAGCCTTACCTCGTTCTCGGCGACTTTAATGCTCACAGTGGCCTGTGAGGGGACTCTCGCACTGACGCGCGAGGCCGCCTCATAGAGAATTTCCTGTTTTCTAGGGGCGCATGTCTACTCAACAAAAAAGAACCCACATTTTTTAGCCTCGCAAATAGATCGTATTCATCCATTGATCTTAGCATCATCTCTGCATCTATTTTACTTGATTTTAACTGGGAAGTGGTTAGAAACCCTTTTGGGAGTGACCACTTCCCAATACTCCTCCAAACACAGACAAACGAATCTCCACCCCAGGCCCCTCAGTGGAACCTTGACAGAGCCAACTGGGAGGAGTTTCACAACACTACTAATATCTCGTGGGCGGATATGGCTTCTTTAGGTATTGACGCTGCTGTAGAGTTTTTTACCGCTTTTATAATCAATGCCGCTTCTAAATGTATACCTGAAGTAACCAGGGCGACAGGCAAACGTCGTGTGCCCTGGTGGAACGACGAGTGCCGCGAGGCTCGAAAGAAACAGAATAAAGCGTGGGGGCGTCTGCGCGAATCCCCCACAGCAGAAAACCTCTTCAATTTTAAACAGATCAAATCTCAAGGACGGAGGACGCACCGGCAAGCCAGAAGGGACAGCTGGCAGAGGTTCATATCGGGTATTAACTCCTATAAAGATGAGGCCAAGGTATGGAATAGCGTTCAGAAAGTTCGAGGTCAGCCAGCTTATTCCTTACCCTTAGTTGACACCCAGGGAGAAAGCCTGGAAGATCAAGCTGACTCTCTGGGAGCACACTCCCCAACACGTATCCAGTTCTGCACACTATTCCAAAACCTTCCAAAGGTACAAAACGAGAGTGGAAAGAGATAGGTTGGAAAGAAAATCAATAAATAATGAAGCATACAATGAACCGTTCTGCTTAGCAGAGCTGCAGGCAGCACTGAGCTGCTGCACCGAATCTGCCCTAGGCTCTGATCGTTTTGTATACAATATGGTGAAACACTTATCCCATGAAACACAAAAAACACTGCTTTCCCTCTACAATACCATATGGTTTTCCGGTGCTTATCCCTATTTCCTGGAAAGAGGCTATCGTGATACCTGTTCTGAAACAGGGAAAAGATCCATCGTCTGTCACAAGTTACAGGCCCATCGCGCTGACAAGTTGCCTATGCAAAGTCTTTGAAAAAATGGTCAACTGCCGGTTAATACACTTTCTCGAAACAAACAAATTACTAGATCCGTACCAGTGCGGATATCGAGAAGGTCGATCAACAACCGACCACTTAATCCGCATTGAGTCTGCAATCCGCGAAACATTTGCACATAAACAGTTTTTTCTCTCAGTATTCCTTGACATGGAAAAAGCATACGGCACAACATGGCGGTTTGGAATACTGAGAGACCTCTCACAGTTAGGTATACGAGGTACGATGTTAACAATAATTGAAAGTTACTTGTCCAATCGTACATTCCGTGTTCGAGTGGGTAATGTGTTATCGCGACCATTTGTGCAGGAAACTGGTGTACCACAGGGTGGTGTGCTGAGTTGCACCCTTTTTATTATAAAAATGAATGCCTTACGTTTCTGCATCCCACATAACATATTCTATTCCACATATGTGGATGATGTCCAGATCGGTTTTAGGTCTTGCAATCTTGCTATGTGTGAGCGGCATGTTCAGCTCTGTCTGAACAAGGTGTCTTAATGGGCCAACGAAAACGGGTTCAGGTTAAGTCCACAAAAAAGCACATGAGTCCTCTTTTCTAGAAAGAGAGGCCTCCACCCAAATCCCGAAATTGTCTTGTATGGCCAGCGATTACCTGTAGAGGCGGAACATAAATTCCTAGGCCTAATACTGGACTCAAAACTCACATTTATAGCACACATCAAGCACATAAAAAACAAGGGTATGAAAACAATGAACATCCTAAAAGTGCTGTCCCGCACTGCATGGGGCAGTGACAGGAAGTGGCTGATGAATCTATACAGAAGCCTCATTCGCACGCGCCTAGATTACGGGGCCGTTGTTTATCAGTCTGCGACACCAAGCGCCTTGAAGATGCTTGACCCTGTTCACCATCTAGGCATTCGCCTTTCTACCGGCGCGTTCAGAACGAGCCCCGTAGAAAGCCTCTACGTTGAATGCAACGAGTGGTCGCTCCACCTGCAGAGATCTTGCACGTCCTTTTTTTATTACCTGAAAGTGAACGCAGACAAAGAACACCCCGCACACTCTACCATCAATGATTTGTCGAGTTCTGCCTTGTTTAACAATCGTCCTGCGGTGAGACAGCCCTACTCACTTCGTGTGAGGGCTCTAGCTGAGGAAACGAGTGTGCCACTTGATGAACACCGTTTGATGGCCCCCGCTGCATATCTGCCGCCGTGGCAGTGGCAGCTCATAGACTGTGACGTTTCCTTTGTAGAAGTAACGAAACACGCACCTATTGCACATATACATACTCACTTTCTCGAACTGCAGCAAAAATACACCTGTCCTGCATTCTTTACGGATGCTTCAAAGTCTCACACCGGTGTGTCCTATGCAGCCGTTGGTCCATCCTTTTCCGACTCCGGTATTCTACACCCTAATTCAAGTATATTCACTGCAGAAGCCTACGCGATGCTTGTGGCTGTTCAACACATTAAAGAATTAAAATTAACACGTGCAGTCATATACACGGATTCTCTGAGCGTTGTAAAAGCTTTAAAAACTTTGAACAAACATAAAAATCCTGTCCTTGTGTCCCTTTACTCCCTATTATGCACGCTCTACACACTAAAACAACATGTTGTAGTGTGCTGGGTGCCAGGGCCCCGCGAAATCGGGGGAAATGTGTTGGCGGACCAGCTAGCTGCGCCTGCCCAAGAAAACGCTGCCGCCAATACATCCATACCTGTCCCTTCACTCGACCTAAAACCATTCCTTAAAAGAAAGCTCAGGGACCACTGGCAGCGGTCGCGGGACAGGCAAACACAAAATAAACTTCATCTTATCAAGCCACATATCTCGTATTGGCCGTCAATAACAAAGTCACGCGCACAGAACACTTACAAGGATAAGATTAGGGCACACACACAGTACACACTAACACCTTCTATCGCCCGCAGGGGCGTCTGCGAAAGCAGGCGTTTGGTGTGTAGCGACACCACGGACCCGAGCTAATGGGGGGGTTTCGACCCCCTCCCACGCCTAGCCGTGCGTGGCATTGCCGTGTCCGGGGAAAAGGGGATCCTGGGGGTTGAGCGGACGCCGGGTGATTGGACCTTTAAGGCCCCCGGCAGAGGCAACACACCCCTTTGGCCCCGGCTTCACGTAGACGGCACCCCTGGGCTGACCCACCCAGGGGAAATCGGCGGTCGCCCTTTCCTATCCCCCTCTCTTATCTTTTTCTTTCCTATCTTCTTTCCTTTCTGTCCTGTCTCCTTTTTCTTCAGTTACTTCCCAGTTTTCGTAGGCGGCTCGGGTTAACCGTGTATATGTGTCCTCTCTTGGACATAATATATTAGGTTATAGCGGCATTGTACGGCTGGCGTTTGCAGCCTTACATGTTAAGTTCTGCAGCGTCCCCTTGTTGGACTCCATGGTGGGTGGCCGCCAATGCTGCCGAAACAAACACATTTATCATGGAAACTGTTCCATTCCCCCGCCTCCTTGATCGTTATCCTCACAAGAGGGTGCGCACCGACGAAATACTCCACTCTCTGACCCGACCAACAAAAACGTTCCCTAAATTTCATGTGCTCCACAGCCAGAACCCCGAAAAACTAGCAAGAACTATTTCCCCTTTCATAGTTGCAAAATCCTTGACCGAAGCCTTTGGGCCGGGCTACAAGGTAACCAAAATGGCAAGCGGTGACCTCCTTCTCGAGGTCCCAGCTAAACAACAGTACCAGAAACTCAGCAATCTCGTAACACTCGGAACCGTACCCATTTCAGTGTCACCCCATAGGTCCATGAACAGCTCACGCGGAGTCGTTTCGGAAACCGACCTCATTGACCTGTCTGAAGATGAACTTCTAGAGGGATGGAAGAACCAAAACCTGACCCATGTAAAACGGATCGTTATTAGGAGAGAAGGCAAGGAAATTCCCACGAAACATCTCATTCTTACATTTGCATCCAGTGTTCTCCCTCAAACCATCGAAACAGGTTACATTAAATTAACTGTCAGACCATACATTCCTAATCTCAGACGTTGTTTCCAATGCCAGAGATTCGGCCACGGATCATTGAGCTGCCGTGGTCATCAAACTTGCGCTAAATGCGGTGTACAAGGCCACATATCCGACAACTGTAATGGCGCACCGCACTGTGTCAACTGTAACGGCGATCATCCGGCGTACTCACGCGCATGTCCAAACTGGCATAAAGAAAAAGAAATCATCACACCAAAGTACAAGGAGAACATTTCTTTCCGGGAAGCCCGTAAAAGGTGCTTGCCATTTCACACCACACCCTACGCTGATGCGGCACGCCGGGGGGCAACGTCGCATCGGCCTCCGCCACTCCCTCGGTCCACGCAGAGCGAACCGTCGGCTGTGGCGCCTGCCCCCAAGGCGGCAGTAGTTCAATCTACTCCGCCAACTCGCAAAGAGAGCCCGTCGACTCCAGGGTCATCGGGTCTCAAGGCCTCGTCTCGCCAGACGAGGCCCGAAACTCGAACCACCAGCTCGCACGTGCGGGCATCCAGTGCCTCCCAGAAGGCAATGGACACTACTTCGGCACCACTGGTGCCGAAAGATCGGCGCAGCTCTCTGGAGCGTGCTAAGAAAACTAAGAAGCCGATAATGGGGCCGGAGGACGGGACTGTTACTTGAGTCCAACTCCCCACCTAAACGACCAGAACTCCCGTTTCGTACACACAGCACTACCTTAGTTTCATCATGAACACGCAAATAATCCAATGGAACGTGAGGGGCCTTCTCAGGAACCTAGATGATGTTCAAGAACTTCTCCACAAACACAAACCAAAAGTGCTGTGTGTACAGGAAACACACTTGAAACCAATACATACTGACTTCCTCAGACAGTACATCATCTTCCGCAAAGATCGCCAGGATGCTCTCACATCCTTTGGCGGCGTTGCTATAATAGTAGATAAAAATATAGCATGTCGGGTATTGCAGTTGCAAACGCCCCTGGAGGCAGTCGCCGTTCGCGCTGTTCTTCTCAACAAGCTCATCACTATTTGCTCACTCTACATAACCCCACACTACCAGTTACACAAACACGAATTTGAGGCCTTTATTGATGAATTGCCAGAACCATACCTCGTTCTTGGCGATTTCAATGCACACAGCAGCTTGTGGGGGGACTCTCGCAGCGATGCGCGAGGCCGTCTCATTGAGCAGTTTCTGTTTTCCGCTGGTGCATGCCTGCTCAATAAGAAGGAGCCACCATTTTTTAGCCTCGCAAACAGGAGTTACTCATCTATCGACCTTAGTATTGTTTCACCCACCCTTTTACTTGATTTTAACTGGGATGTCACTAAAAACCCCTACGGGAGCGACCATTTTCCCATATTGTTAAGATCGTCAGAAGAAAACGAATCTCCACCACGGGCTCCCCAGTGGAAGGCTGATGCAGCAGATTGGGAGAAGTTTGGAACCCTCACCCGTATCTCGGGCTGAAATGTCATCCTTAGAAATTGGTGCTGCTGTTCAGTTTTTTACCGCTTTTATTATTGACGCCGCTTCGAAATCTATTCCACAATCAAGTGGCATTGCCGCCAAACGTCGTGTCCCATGGTGGAACGACGATTGCCGGAACGCTCGAAAAAAGCAAAACAAAGCGTGGGGGTTACTCCGCGACTGCCCTACTGCTGAGAATCTTATGAATTTTAAAATGATCAAGTCCCAAGGCAGGCGAACACGCCGACAGGCAAGAAGAGAAAGCTGGCAGAAGTATTTATCAGGTATTAACTCCTGCACAGACGAGGCTAAGACGTGGAACAGGGTAAATAGGTTAAGAGGCAAACAAACACATTCACTTCCTTTAGTAAACACAGATGGCAACAGTCTGGAAGACCAAGCAAACTCTCTTGGTGCACATTTTGAACGTGTGTCTAGCTCTACGCACCACTCCGACACGTTTAAACGACACAAAACAACTATAGAAAGGCAAAAGTTAGAAAGAAAATGTGCAAAAAACGAATCATTCAACGAACCCTTCAACTTAGCTGAACTGCAGGCCGCGCTTAACTGTTGCAATGAATCTGCCCCAGGATCTGACCGTGTTATATACCAAATGCTTAAACAATTACCCTACGAAACACAGAAAACTCTCATCTGTCTCTACAACGCTGTATGGACTTCCGGCGAGATTCCCCCTGCCTGGAAAGAGGCCATTGTTATCCCTGTTCTGAAAGAGGGAAAGGATCCATCTAGTGTTTCTAGCTACAGGCCCATAGCATTAACAAGTTGCCTTTGTAAAGTATTTGAGAAGATGATTAACTGCCGCTTGACACATTTCCTAGAATCAAACAAGCTGCTTGATCCATATCAGTGCGGCTTCCGAGAAGGTCGCTCCACCACTGACCACCTCGTACGTATTGAGGCACAGATCCGCGAGGCTTTTGTCCACAGACAATTCTTCCTCTCTGTATTCCTAGATATGGAGAAGGCCTATGATACGACGTGGCGGTTCGGCATACTGAGAGACCTGACACACTTAGGCATACGTGGACGGATGTTAAATATAATTGAAAGTTATCTGTCAAACCGCACATTCCGTGTTCGGGTTGGAAATGCCTTGTCACAATCGTTCGTGCAGGAAACCGGCGTGCCACAGGGTGCTGTACTAAGCTGTACACTTTTCATTATAAAAATGAACTCGTTGCATCGTTGTATCCCACGAACTATGTTTTATTGCACGTATGTTGACGACATCCAAATAGCATTTAAATCGTGCAGTCTCGAGATTTGTGAGCGGCAGGTCCAGCTCGGCCTGAACAAGGTGTCCGAATGGGCAGATGAGAATGGGTTGCGGTTAAATCCACAAAATAGCACCTGTGTTCTCTTTTCTAGAAAGAGAGGCCTCCACCCAAATCCCGAAATTGACCTCCATGTCCAGCGGTTACCTGTAGAGGTGGAGCTTAAGTTTCTGGGCGTCATTCTGGACTCTAAACTCACCTTTATATCACACATCAAATACATAAAAGATAAGTGCATGAAGACTATGAATATCCTAAAAGTGTTGTCGCGCACTTCATGGGGCAGTGACAGGAAATGCCTAATGAACCTGTATAAAAGTCTCATTCGAACACGTCTAGACTACGGGGCCGTTGTTTATCAGTCTGCAACACAGAGCGCCTTGAAGATCCTTGATCCTGTCCACCATTTGGGCATCCGTCTCTCTACGGGCGCTTTTCGAACGAGCCCCGTAGAGAGCCTCTACGTTGAATCCAATGAGTGGTCGCTCCACCTGCAGAGATCCTACATATCGTTCCCATATTTTCTCAAGGTGCACGCAAACAAAGAACACCCCTCACACTCTGCTGTCAATGATTTGTCCAGCTCTGCACTTTTTGACAACCGTCCTTCAGTGAGACAGCCCTACTCACTTCGTGTGAGGGGCCTAGCTCAGGAAGCAGGTGTGCCACTTCTTGAACACTGTCTAATGGCTCCCGTTGCACAACTCCCGCCGTGGCAGTGGCAGCGTGTAGATTGCGATATATCTTTCGTGGAAGTTACAAAACACGCGCCTATTGCACATATCCGTGCATACTTCCTCGAACTACAACATAAATACACTTGTCCAGAATTCTTTACAGACACCTCAAAGTCCAATACTTCTGTGTCTTATGCAGCCGTTGGTCCATTCTTTTCGGATTCCGGTATTCTGCTCCCTGATTCAAGTATCTTCACGGCAGAAGCTTACGCGATACTTGTGGCCGTTAAACGCATTAAACAATTAAAACTACATAAGGCAGTTATATACACCGATTCTCTAAGCGTGGTAACAGCCCTCAAAACTCTCAAAAAACACAAAAACCCAGTCCTCATCTCCCTCTACACACTCCTATGCACGGTCTACGCTCTTAAACAGCGTGTCGTAGTGTGCTGAGTGCCAGGCCACCGCGAGATTCAAGGCAACGTGTTGGCGGACCAGCTAGCTGCATCCGCCCACGAAAGCAGTCCTAATACATCCATAGCCATCCCTGCACTAGACTTAAAACCCTTCCTCAAAAGGAAGCTCAGGGCCTTTTGGCAGAGTACATGGGATAGGCATAAACAAAATAAGCTACACGTCATCAAGCCACGTCTTGGCATCTGGTCACCGGTATCGAAGTCGCGTCACACTGAAGTCACACTTTGCAGAATTAGAATAGGACATACATATAGTACACACGCACACCTTTTGTCCGGTGGTGACCCACCCATGTGTGAAAAATGCGGTGCGCCACTTACTGTCCTGCACACCCTGCTTCAATGCACGCATCTAGATGATATCAGAGAAAAACATTTCCCATCATATCGCCAACATCTTCCACTTCACCCTTCAATGTTCATAGGCAGGGAACCTATTTTTAAACATGACTCACTCTTCCGTTATTTGAGAGACATACACAGTTTTAATGTTATTTACCCAGGGAACCGCAGCACGGCTTCTCCAGAGAGGCCGATACTGCGGTAGTTCTTTCAAAGAAACGCACTGGCCTCCATGCCTTTAGATACAAAGGAAGTGAGGAGGCACACGTGCTAGTCACCGCTTCTCACCTTCCGCAATTATGATTGCTTCTCACCCATTCAATAACCATAGACCATTCCATACTTCATCGCCATAATTTTACTGTATATCTTTTACGCTTGTACAGAGCGCGTCTTTTTAAGGCTCCTTTACAGCCATCCTACATCATGACAATGCAAATCACTGACAAGCCTAAACATCCCATCATTAGTAATGGCGCTCTTTGGCCATCAGTGGCCCTTGCGCCATAAGACCCCATACAAAAAAACACCTTCTATCTGGTGGTGATCCACCCATGTGTGAGAGATGTGGTGAAACACTAACCGTAATTCACATTTTAATACAGTGTAAGGAACTAGAAACGCTTAGAAAACGACACTTCCTACTACCCTACCGGCAACAATTACCACTACGCCCGTCAATGTTCGTCGGTAGGGAACCCGTTTTTAAAGATCAGTCACTGTTCGCGTTTTTTAAAGACGTCGATAGTTTTCACGTCATATACCCAGGGAATCCGTAGCACGACCTCTGAAAAGAGGTTGTTGCTACGGTAGCTATACTGGAGAAAGCATCTGCCTCCTTGCCTTTGATCTCAAAGGCCTTGAGGAGGCATTCGTGCTCCCACCATATCACTATTGTTTTACCATCATGACCACTTGCCATTCATTCTCCATGCCCATGCTTCACGTCGCTCTCATGATTTTATTACATATATGTTTTACCCGCCTTTAGCGCGAGGAATTTTAGGCCCCTATACAGCCAGGTAACATGACCATTGTTCAGTTTCGTTATCATGTCTTGGCGCTCTTTGGCCATCAAATGGCCCTTGCGCCAATAAGCACCATATATCATCATCATCTAGTCCGCGCACCACTCGACGTTACACATTCACGCGTCGCTGTCGTCGAGATAGTCCGACGTGTCGCCGTGTCTCATCCGGTGTGACGCCGCGGGGTTGGTGAACCACCACGGCAGTCGTTGGGACGGCCGCTTCGCTGCGTGGTGGATGGCCAGACCCGTGCTCGGCCACGTCCGAGAACACCGGTAGTCCGGCCCAGCACTGCTCAGCTTTCCTGGCTCGGCGCTCCGCGCAACCGCCCACTCGCCCGCAGGTCTCGACCGTGACCGCAAGCACCGTCGTCGCCTGGCGTAGCTCGTCATCCGAGTCCACCCGTGACAGGTTGAGCGTCGCAACGGGCCGGTAGTCGCCACGAACCCTCGTTCTGCCCCTGCTGCACCGACTGGTTGGTTGGGTGGTTGATCCTCAGCTACTTGGCGCAACCCACCGTGGGGGATCGGCCATGAAACGGGTGGTACCTTATTTTAGAAATAAGATTGTTTTAAAATCCGAATATGTTTAGGAATGAATGGTATAAAAATAAATTCCTCGGCCCGACTTGCTGCTCGAGTAGTAGTAGAATCCTCTACTGCATGGCTCATACCCACCCAGGGGGATTGGCCAAGAAGTTGTCTTACGAAAAAAAAGTTTAAAAAAAATATTTTGAGTATTGAATGCTGATGCCAATAAAAAGAAGCCTTCCAAAAATCTTCTTCTTCGGGCTCCCTCACGAGCGGCGCCGGCGCGCACCACACACGCACTTTCGTCTTCATCTCTCTCCAAATTCGGCTTTCAATCAAAGATATCCCCCACTCGTCACAGTGTGTACTATGTGTGTGTCCTATTCTCATTCTACAAAGCGTGACTTTGACACCGGTGACCAGTCGCCAAGACGCGGCTTGATGACTTGCAGTTTATTTTTGGTTTCTCTATCCCACAAGCGCTGCCAGTGTGCCCTTAATGATTTCTTTAGGACGGGCTTAAGGTCCAATGCAGGGACTGCAACAGATGTATTGGAAGCGCTTTGTTGGACGGATGCAGCTAGTTTGTCTGCCATAACATTGCCTTGTATCTCACGGTGTCCTGGGACCCAGCACACTACAACATGCTGTTCGAGTGTGTAAACGGTACATAGCAGTGAATACAGTGAGACGATGACAGGATTTTTGTGTTTCTTGAGAGTTTTCAATGTCTTTACGACGCTTAATGAATCCGTGTAGACTGAATTTCGTAGTTTTAATTGCTTAATGTGTTTAACGGCAGCATATATCGCATATGCTTCTGCGGTGAAAATACTTGTATTACGGTGCAGAACGCCGGTATCGGAGAATGAGGGGCCAACCGCCGAATGTCCGCCGAATGTCCGTGAAACAAACATTATGAGCCCATTCGGAGCAATAGCAGTTAAAAAATTCGGCAGATCCCACTTACCGTGGGAGTCGATGCTATGCGAAGCATGCAGCGGAGGTGACTGCGGCGTAAATTTTTTTACCGAGCGACACGTTACAAAATGACGCTAAGGATTTGTATAAATTTTATACACACACATATACATGTTGAAGAGCCGCATATGTGTTATATAACCAGTTGTTCACGGTTGGGTAACGCTGCCAATGGCAACGGGGGTATTACCAACACCAGAAGCGGTAAGCTCATATGTAGTGCCCCCGCAGGGGCGTCTGCGCAAGCAGGCGTTTGGTGTGTGGCAACACCACGGACCCGAGCCAACGGGGGGGTTTCGACTCCCTCCCACGCCTCGCCGTGCGTGGCTTAGCCGTGTCCGGGGAAAAGGGGATCCTGGGGGTTGAGCCGACGCCGGGTGATTGGACCTTTAAGGCCCCCCGGTAGAGGCAACACACCCCTTTGGCCCCGGCTTCACGTAGACGGCACCCCTGGGCTGACCCACCCAGGGGAAATCGGCAGTCGCCTTTTCCTATCTCTCTCCCCCTAATCTTCGTCTTTATCTCTCACATTTTATCTGTCCTGTCATCTTCTCTCTTCCATTTACTTCAAATTTCTTGGCGGCGAGGGTTAACATGGTGTAGCTATCCAACCTAGGGAAATTATAACAGGTTATAGCGGCGATGTATGGCTGGCGTCTCCAAGTGTTTGCTTTCAACCTTGTAGCGTCCCCTTGTTGGGCTCGGTGGTGGGTGGCCACCATCGCCGCCGAACTTTACAGTATTTTTATGGCAAAAGCTTTCCACCCCCCCTTCCTGATCGCTCCCTGAAAAGGGGGCGCACCGAAGACACTTTCCTGCTTAACACACCAAAGCCGGCATTCCCAAAGTACCATGTTATCCACAGCCAGAACGAAAAGAAGACAGTCCGAGCGATTTCACCCTTCCTCGTGTCGAAAGCTCTCACAGAAGCAATAGGCCCAGATTATAAATTGACAAAGATGGGAAGTGGCGATCTTCTTCTGGAGGTTCGTGACAAAGCTCAGTATGAGAAGCTGTCTAAACTTGTAGCGTTTGGGGAAACCCCTGTTTCGGTGGGTCCACACAGGTCAATGAACACTGTCCGTGGCGTAATTTCCGATGATGATCTTACTGAACTTTCTGAAAGTGAACTGCTCGAAGGTTGGCAGGACCAGAACGTGGTCAAAGTCCAACGAATAATAATAAGGCGCAACAACAAACAGACCCCTACAAAACACGTCATAATTACCTTCGGAACCAGTGACTTACCAGAATCAATCGAAACCGGCTATTGTAAGCTCCGTGTAAGACCATACATCCCCAACCCTCGTCGATGTTTTAAGTGTCAACGCTTCGGTCGTGGATCGCAGAATTGCAGAGGGCGTGCCACTTGCGCAAAGTCAGCATCCATTCAACACATATCCGACGACTGCACCTCAGAAACAACTCATTGTTCGAACTGTGAAGGAGATCACGCTGCCTACTCACGATCATGCCCCACATGGAAAAAAGAGAAACAAATAGTAGAACTTAAGGTCAAATTCAATCTGTCATTCCAAGAAGCACGTCAACGTTTCGCACTACACAACCCATCCTATCCCTCCTTCGCAGATGTGACGCGCCGGGGCGCCGCGCCACATGTTTCTGCACCCGCGAATGTCACACAGAGTGTTGCCGCGGTCGCGCCACCAGCGCCCCCGGCTGGAGCAGCCTGTACTGCTCCGCCACCTGACAAACAGGGTCGGCAGACCCCCGTGTCTGCTGAACCTCGGACCACTGCAAGCGCAGCTAGGTCCGAATGTTCTGTGACCGTGCCTGCCGAGCAGGCACCATCCGCCACCTCACAAGAGGTGATGGATACAAGTCCCACTCCTCCGGCGCCTGAGACGCCGAAGGAGAGGCGCAGCTCCTTGGAGCGCACTAAAAAAGAAAGACTACGCATTACAGGGCCCCCTAAGGACCCTGTAATCTAAGGCAACACTTTTTTGTACATACAGCACCGCACAACCTAAAAATGACACAAATATTACAGTGGAACGTCAGAGGACTGCTGAAAAACCTCGACGACATTCAAGAACTTTTACACAAACATACACCAAAAGTGCTGTGTGTACAAGAGACACACTTGAAACCGAAACACACAAACTTTCTACGCCATTACGTTACGTTTCGAAAGGATCGGAGCGATGCAGTCGCGTCATCCGGTGGTGTTGCCATTGTTGTGAATCCAGGAACTGCTTGTACACATTTACCACTTCAGACGTCTCTTGAGGTAGTAGCCGTCCGAGCCGTTATCTTGAACAAACTGGTCACAATTTGCTCTCTTTATATACCTCCTAATCACCAACTTAGTGAACGAGAATTCCAGGCATTAATTGATGAACTTCCAGAACCGTATCTTCTCCTTGGAGATTTTAACGCACATAGCAGTCTGTGGGGTGACTCGCGCTGCGATGCGCGTGGTCGTCTGATTGAACAGTTCCTTTTCTCCTCTGGTGCATGTCTTCTCAATAGGAAAGAGGCAACATATTATAGCCTCGCTAACAATACCTATTCGTCAATCGACCTAAGCATTGTATCTCCATCGCTCCTTCCCCTACTCCACTGGAAAGTCATCAATAATCATTTTGGAAGTGACCACTATCCTGTAGTTCTGAGCTCAGCAGTACAACATGAAGGCCCTCCACAAGTTCCCAAATGGCTGATAGAAAAAGCCGATTGGGACCAGTTTTACAAGGCTGCTAGCTTAAGTTGGACTGACATATGCGGTTCTAGCTTAGATGCAAATGTACAATACTTTACTGATTTTCTTATTGAAGCTGCGGCTAAGTGCATTCCGCAAACATCTGGACTGGGCGGAAAACGACGAGTCCCCTGGTGGAACAGTGAGTGCCGCAGTGCTCGCAAACAACAAAACAAAGCATGGAGACAGCTTCGAGACTCACCGACCGCTGAAAATCCTGTCAATTTTAAAAACATCAAGTCCCAAGCCAGGAGAACGCGTCGACAGGCCAGAAGGGAGAGCTGGCAGAGGTTTTTGTCTGGAATCAACTCATATACACATGAGGCGAGAGTCTGGAGCATGGTCGGTAGGGTAGTGGGACGAGAACCGCATCCTCTTCCTCTAGTAAATACACAAGGTAACGGTTTGGAAGACCAAGCGAACTCCCTCGGTGCACACTTCGAACAGGTCTCCAGCTCATCCCATTACAGTCCAGCGTTCCAACGATACAAAGCAAGAATAGAAAGACAGAAAATAGAACGCAAATCCACAAACAATGAGGCATACAATGAACCTTTCGTCTTAGCTGAGTTACAAGCATCGTTAAGCTGCTGTAACAGAACCACCCCAGGCTCCGACCGTATATTATACGAAATGCTCAAACGTCTGCCTCCCGAAACCCAAAAAGCTCTCCTCTCTTTGTATAATGCCGTTTGGTTTTCCGGTGAGATCCCTTCCACCTGGAAGGAAGCAGTCATTATTCCGATTCTTAAACAGGGCAAGGACCCATCTTCAGCATCAAGCTACAGGCCGATAGCATTGACGAGTTGCCTTTGCAAGGTTTCTGAAAAAATGGTAAACAGACGACTGATGCATTTCCTTGAAACAAATAACCTGCTTGACCCATGCCAGTGCGGGTTTCGAGAGGGTAAGTCCACTACTGACCACCTTGTCCGTATCGAGGCGCAAATTTGTGATGCTTTCATTCATAAGCAATTCTTTCTGTCGGTGTTCCTCGATATGGAGAAGGCCTATGACACCACGTGGCGCTTTGGCATACTCCGAGACCTGTCACACCTAGGTGTGCGGGGCACAATGTTGGCAATAATCGAAAGCTACCTGTCTAATCGGACATTCCGTGTTCGAGTGGGCACTGTGTTGTCCCGTACATTTGTTCAAGAAACAGGAGTGCCGCAAGGAGGGGTATTGAGTTGTACACTTTTTATAGTCAAAATGAACTCCCTGCGCCTCGTTATCCCACAAAATATGTTTTACTGTACATATGTTGACGACCTGCAGGTCGGTTTTAAGTCCTGTAACCGCTCAGTGTGTGAACGCCAGGTTCAATTAGGTTTGAACAAGGTCTCTCAATGGGCAGATGAGAATGGTTTTAAACTCAACGGGCAAAAGAGCACTTGCGTCTTGTTTTGCCGAAAGAGGGGCCTCCATCCTGACCCCGACATTGACCTGCATGGTCAACGCCTTTCTGTGAAAACCGAGCACAAGTTTCTTGGACTAATATTAGACACAAAACTGACCTTCATACCATATATCAAGTATCTAAAGAACAGGTGCTTAAAAACCATGAATATTTTGAAAGTGTTGTCACGCACTACGTGGGGGAGTGACAGGAAATGTCTGATGAATTTATATAAAAGCCTAGTACGCACGCGCCTAGATTACGGTGCAATAATCTATCAGTCTGCGACACCATCAGCTATAAAGATTCTCGACCCTGTCCACCATCTAGGCATTCGCCTCTCTACGGGTGCTTTTCGAACTAGCCCCGTAGAGAGTCTGTACGTAGAATCAAATGAATGGTCGCTCCGTCTGCAGAGATGTTACCTGTCTTTTACATACTATCTCAAGGTTAACGCTGACGAGGAACATCCCGCTCACACCATAATTAATGATGTGTCCAATGCTGCCTTGTTCAACAACCGTCCTTCACTGAGACAGCCCTACTCCCTCCGTTTGAGGAGCCTCGCTGAGGAAACTGGCGTGCCACTTCTAGAGCACCGGTTGATGGCTCCCGCGCAGCATATCCACCGCCGTGCCAGTGGCAGATTATTGACTGCGACGTATCCTTCGTGGAGGTTACTAAACACGCACCTGCTGCACACATTCGCACACACTTCCTCGAACTTCAACATAAATATACTTGTCCGGAATTCTTTACAGATGCGTCAAAGTCTCGTACTGGTGTGTCCTATGCAGCTGTTGGCCCATCCTTTTCAAAATCCGGTATTCTGCACCCACAAACAAGCATCTTCACTGCAGAAGCCCATGCGATATCTGTGGCCATCAAGCATATCAAGGAATTACAACTGCAACGTGCGGTTGTATACAGATTCGCTGAGCGTCGTAACAGCTTTGAAAACGCTGAAAAAACATAAAAATCCTGTCCTGATATCACTTTACTCTCTTTTATGCACGATCTACGCCCTTAAACGACAGGTTGTGGTGTGCTGGGTGCCAGGGCACCGCGAGATCGCTGGAAACGTAGTGGCGGACAAGCTGGCTGGGTGTGCGCACGACCACGCACCCGCCAATACATCCCTGGCCGTCCCTGCAGTTGACATGAAACCCTTCCTACGACGGGAGCTCAGGGCGTGCTGGCAGCTCCTGTGGGATAGGCAAACGGATAACAAATTGCACGTTATCAAACCGAGACTTGAAAATTGGCCAACATTATCCAGATCCCGCTACACACAAGTCACACTAACAAGGCTACAAATAGGACACACTCACTCAACACATTCACACCTTTTGTCTGGTGGCGATCCGCCATTCTGTGAGAGATGTGGAGAACCGTAAGTGGTTCTCCACATCCTCGTACAATGCGATGAGTTAGATGCTCTGAGAAAAAAGCACTTTTTACTACCCTACCGACAGCAGCTCCCACTACACCCTGGGATGCTCATCGGTAGGGATCCGATTTTTAAACCTCAATCATTGTTTAGGTTTTTAAATGATGTACATAGTTTTCACTGCATATTTCGAGCTGATCCGTAGCACGACCTCTGTACCGAGGTCGCGGCTGCGGTGACTAAATCCCCGCCATGGTTTTATGATCATGACCTTTCGCCATCCACTTTCACTGGACATACTTCACGTCACTGTCATGATTTTAAATACTTCTATGTTTTTACCCGCGTTAGCGCGAGGAATTTTAAGGCCCCTATACAGCCACGCACCATGTCATTGTTCACATCTCTAATCTACTGAAATGGCGCTCTTTGGCCATGAAATGGCCCTTCCGCCATAAAATACCACACATCATCATCATCATCATATGTAGTGCTTATACGTGTCCCGAGGAGGCTCGCACGTTTCACGAACCCGTTTGCCCTATACGAGAATTCTCCAGTGTGCAAGAAGTTTTTGACAGTTCTTGAACAAGGGCATCATCACCGTGATCAGTGAGCACCAGCAGCTGTTCATGACTTGTTATAGGATCCGGTCGTGATTGTGGTGACGAGAGGCCCATGTGTAGTGAAGTATGTGGTATAGTAGAGCTGTTGGAATTCGTAGATGCCTCGGTCATTTCGTCGACAAATTCCCTGTCGACAGAGCCGGCGACATGTCGGAACCTGAAGCCACCCTACGCGTTGGTGAGGTATAGGCCGTCGAGGTTGGTAGGCCTCTATAGTGCTACGTAGACCAACATCAGTGGACGGTGTTTGTCGCATTCGTAGACTACCTGGGCGTATGTAGCCTGCGTAGCCTAGTCTGCAAAGCGGCTGTCAATCAATCGGGCATCATCCTCGGTCAGCATGAGTCCATCGCCCAGCCTCGTAAGAAATGAAGAGGACACTGCGTCGTTCTGGCGCTCGAAGTGCACTTTACTGTGCGGTGATGTGGATATCATATGTAACTTTCGGTAATGTATGCCTCCGGGATCGAGCAATGCCTCAATACAGCTTGCCGAATCATAGGAGTACAAACGTGTTTATTAGACTGCTATAAAAGCGGAGCCAACACTGGAACTAGAGACGTTAATCTGATATGACGCCTGTATCGTAGGAGTACACATTATAGGAGTATCATGTAGTGTTTATTGCTTTCTTGTAAAATTAGATAGCCAGCACCACAACCACAATTGACGTTGCACCAATATTACGCCTGCGCAGGCTGTTTTTCCAAACCAGTTTAGAGACCTGGCGTGGCTCAGTGGTAGAATACCTGATTGCCACGCAGAATGCTTGGGTTCGATTCCTACTGGGATCCTAACTTTCATTATTTCCATTCGTTGAGTCAAGGCTGCCGATGTTGGTTTTCCTTAACGCTCTAACATTTAAGTTACAAATGTCTGTTCTCGCCGTTCCTGGGTAGATATAAACTGTCAATCACCTGTGGCACATACCCGTACACCACGGCCCGTTGTAAACGGGTATGTGCCACACGTGTCTAGTGGAAAGGGTTTGACGACGTACGCGACAGGATTTTAACGTTATTCATGTCATGACCCGGCAATCACATTCGTCAAATCCTCTTACTCTCCCATGCAAATTTTGGTCTACACCATGTTAAGGAGGCGATCATGAGAGCACCCAGACGTAGGCGGCTAGATAGATAGATAGATAGATAGATAGATACGTAGAGAGAAACGCTCAAAGTGCCAGAGGTTCGCTAAGAAATGCTTCGCATTTAAAATTTAACTGTGTTATGGGCTTTATACGAGCTGTAGGTCTGTGCCCTGGCTTTCTGCTTTGATGGTCGCTGCAGTGCTACTTCTCTACAGTCAAATATACAGGTTGTGTCTCCGTGTCCACTTCAATGAACGACTGTGGCATGCTCCTCTGAATTCTTGACTTTGGTATCCATACCATACAACCTTTCATTACTTCGTGGAGACATTTGAGGATGCTGTTAAAACACCTGCAATCAGAAGAGGGAGAGATATGAAATCTCCAAGCTAGGTCCTTATACAAAAGGCCGAGTCTCAGGCGCTGTCAGAAGCAGCTGATCGTCCAATAGGAGGTTTGAGGTTTGCACTGACATCCCACTGATAATTTTTAAAAGGGCGCGGAAAACTTCCTTAGATACACCAGTGTAAAACTGTATGTCATCTGCTGACATTCTCGATGTCACGTGTGGCTGAACTTGCACTGGCATTGTGTAGCTGTGGTCAGTCCGTTCTATGACTTCCCACTGGGTGCAGCCATCGATCTTGCGAACCTGAAAATATATATTTCTATATAAATAAAACAAAAAAACTGTTGAAGATTGCATAGGATTTTGAGGTACCACTGTCTATGGGTTTTTCAAAGCAGAAAAGAAAAACCAAGCCACAAGGCACTTCAAAAGCTGTCACAATTGAGCTTTTAGGGTCATCACATGCCTCAGGTTAGAACAACGGTGTTAGCGCATTTGCATGAGTATGAGGCATCCCTGACTGTAATGTGCAGGTATTTACCTTCTGAAAAGAGAATTCTAATACCGGTTCTACCATACATACAAGAAATAGTAAAGAGAAACATCAAAACCACATAATATATACTGCAGGTTTGCATACTCGTGTCAACAAAGCTGTAGGAGCTGAATTACAGCACACTGCTGCACTAACAAGACTGAAACTTGGGTTAGCGGGTTAGCTGGTCAGTCCGGCAGCAGTGCACGAAGCGATCTGACGGCTAAAACACATCTGCAATTCTTTGCAGGAAATTTCCACGTGTACGCTTCGGTTGCACGCTACAGCAAAACCACCCTTCATCGACGTATGGCCTGCAACGCATCGAGAACCGGCATCTTGACGCTGCTAGCCTGATTGCTGGAACAAGCTATCACGGAGTCGGCGCAGAAGGCTGTCAGCTGATTCTCGGCTGGCTTTATAAGCGCTGGGATTCTCGTCTCCCGCACAGTCCGGCAGCAGTGCACAAAGCGATCTGACGGCTAAAACACATCTGCAATTCTTTGCAGGAAATTTCCACGTGTACGCTTCGGTTGCACGCTACAGCAAAACCACCCTTCATCGACGTATGGCCTGCAACGCATAGAGAACCGGCATCTTGACGCTGCTCGCCTGATTGCTAGAACAAGTTATCACGGAGTTGGCGCAGAAGGCTGTCAGCTGATTCTCAGCTGGCTTTATAAGCGCTGGGATTCTCGTCTCCCGCACAGTCCGGCAGCAGTGCACAAAGCGATCTGACGGCTAAAACACATCTGCAATTCTTTGCAGGTAAGGAAGAGGTATCCCTCTACTTCTTTTCTTGCTTTTTGCACTGCTTCCGGACAAACATTTTGCTTTGAAACTTGTTAGCGGCAGTTCCTATAATGAATAAGGATGACAAGAAATAAATCGCAACGTTAATCTCTGATTTTCAACGGGAAGTACGAGCCGAGATAAGGTCACTAAAAGATAGCCTGAAATTTTGCTGCGATACATGTGATGAAGTAAAGGAAATAGGAACCGATATCAAGGCACTAAGAGCGGAAATAAAAGAACTGGTTTCTCAGAACGAAAAACTAAAAGCCGAGAACCATCGGCTTGAAAAGAAAGTTGAAGAACTTGAGCAATATCAAAGAAGTAACAATCTTGAGATAAAGGGTGTACCAGAGGAACTTGACTCAACTGTCGTCGTGAAAAAGATAGGTGAGCTTGTGGGCGAGCCAATATCTGACAATGACATCGACATCTGTCACAGGGTGTCGACGGCAAAAAGGAATGAACGGAACATTGTTGTCAGGCTCATCTCGCGCAACAAACGTAATGCGGTGCTCGCAAAAGCAAAGAAACAGAGGATCCTTTCTAGTCACCTCGATTACGAGGGAGCGGAAAGCGTTATTTATGTTAACGAGCACCTGACGCGACAGAACAAGCAGCTTCTTGGCGCAGCCTTAGCGAAAAAGAAATCTGCCAAATGGAAATTTGTATGGTCAAGTGGAGGAAAAATTCTTGCGCGCAAAGATGAAACGTCTGATGTAATCCGGATAGCAAGCACAATTGATTTAGATCTCATTAGGTAAAGGAAGGAAAAGAGAAGGGAAAGGCGGTTCTTTTTTTTTCTTTTTTTCCAGGTAACAGCTTTTTCTTTCTTTCTCAGTTCACCATGTCGACTATAGAAACAACAATACCAATAAATAATGATGCCTCCTTTACCATACTACACCAAAATATAAGAAGTATTAGGAACAAGCATGAAGCATTCGATGTCTTTATGAGTTCTCTTCACGCGGACATCGATGCAATACTGTTTACAGAGACATGGCTTTGTAATACTGACATGTCTCCTGAGTTCACTAATTATAGCATAGCACGCTTGGATCGTGCAGGAAGAGGTGGAGGGTTGGCTATATACCTCCGGCAGCAATATTGTTTTCAAATGCTTGATGATCTGTCTATGAGTAATGGTGACATAGAGTGCCTAGCAATAGAAACAAATTCTTTTTTACTTGCCGTGGTATATAGACCCCCAACTGGCTATAAGCGGCATTTTCTCAGTCATATGGAACAACTCATGCATTGTTTTAATGACATAAAAAAACCCTATTTTATCATGGGTGATGTGAACATTAACATGATGAGTGAAGAGTTGTATGCGCTTGATTTGAAAAACCTTGTAGCATCATATGGATGTCAGAATGCCATTATATATCCAACTCGTATTACCCACAATAGCTCCACGTCACTTGACGTGTGTATAACAAACCTAAATAGCTGTGATTACACCTCGGGCATACTGTGCTCAGACTTAAGTGACCACCTACCTATCTACATTTCTACACAAAACCTGCTGCATAAAACTAAACGCCCAAGGCTTGCGCGGTACAGATGCATCAATGACAAATCACTGCTTAAGTTTGCCGAATTAATTGAAAGTGCTGACTGGTCACCTGTGTATGTGCAATGCAATCCAGATAGCGCATATAATACTTTCCTAGTTATCTTCCTTGAGTGCTACGATATTGCTTTCCCGACACAACAGATCAGAACACGAAAGGGTAAGAACAGAAAACCATGGATAAACAGCGACCTCTTGAAACGAATCAAGCAGAAAAACACGCTTTTTCACAGATTTCTTGCTACTAGAGATATTGCAATACTGCGTGAATTCAAGCAATTCCGCAACAAGCTAAATAGTGACACTAGGAAGGCTAAACTTGCCTATTATGAAGCCATCTTTTCACGTATAAAATCAGAACCGGCAAAAATATGGAAACAGGTTAATTCCTTAACTGGGAGAACAGCAGCATCAAATACACCTAAACAAGTAAAAGTCAACAATATCATTCTAGAGGGCAAGGAACTGGCGAACGCGATTAACCAATACTTTGTAAATGTGGCTGTTTGTGATGAAGTGACAACACAATATGAAAATGAAACAAGTAGTTGCTTGAACTCTCTCGTACTGCACGAAGTATTACCAGAGGAAGTCTACCGATATATAAAAGAACTAAGGACAAACGTTGCGAGTGGTTATGATGACGTAAAGGTGGCTCCAGTTAAAGCCGTCGCATCTATACTTAGTCCCGTATTAGCATATCTCATAAATTATTCCTTTCTGATTGGAATCTTCCCAACAAAACTTAAGGTGGCCAAAGTTACACCCATTCATAAAGGTGGCAACACTAGTGAATTAACAAATTATCGTCCGATATCCGTATTACCTGTCTTCTCAAAAATTTATGAAAAATGTATAAATGCGCGCCTTATGAAATATCTTGAGAAATACAACATCTTATCACCGCATCAATATGGTTTTCGCAAAAATAAAACAACGGAAGAGGCACTAATTGATGTAAAAAGCCGCATATAGAAAATATTGAAAATAAAATGTTCACGTTAGGTGTCTTCCTTGACCTGCGTAAAGCGTTCGATTCTGTTGACCATCATATTCTACTGTTGAAATTAAGCTGCTATGGAATTCGAGGAGTAGTCTCTGATTTATTTAAAAGCTACTTATCATCCAGACAACAATTTGTTAGTATAGACAGTGAAAAATCCGAGTATTTAAGCATAAAGAAAGGAGTTCCACAAGGGTCCATTTTAGGCCCCGTACTTTTCCTTTTATATATAAATGATATTACAGAGGTCCAGTATACACCCGAAATTAAAATGTTCGCTGACGACACAAGTATATTTTTTCACAGGCTCCACCATTCAGGAAGTAGAAGCTTCAACAAATACATACCTCTCGAAACTTTCAGGTTGGCTAACAAAAACAAACTAAATTAAACACGCAAAAAACCAAATTTATTATGTTCAGGCCCATTAACAAGCGCATCAGTGATAATATAGTAATTTCGTTTAACGATCAGCGACTCGAACAAGTCAGCACACAAAATTCCTGGGAGTCTGGTTTCACGAGCACTTATCATGGACACCGCACGTCAATAGTCTCTTGGCAGATCTAGCTCGTTCTGTAGGGTGCTTGAGTAAGATCGCTTTCCTCCTCCCTTCGTGGCTATCTAAATCATTGTATTATAGCATGTTTTACTCCAAACTTCTATACGGAATGCTTGTATGGGGAACGACAACTAAGACCAATTACGACAGAATATACATCTTGCAAAGCGCATGCTCCGTATAATAGAAAAATATAAAGGTCATCCCAAGGACCTAGACACTCAGCCGCTTTTTCTTAAACATGAAATTCTATCTGTTAGGAAAGTATATAACCTTAAGCTGATGCAACACATTCATAAGCATAACTACAGGATTCCTTCCCACGCATTGTATCAACAAAATACGGCTTCAGAAATTCTACCCGGCAAACCAAGAAAACACGCACGAACTATGGCAAGCAGGCTATGATTATAAGATTGTACAATTGCTAAACCTTCACGAATCGAATATAGACTTTTACACTGAAAACAAAAAAATTTAAATGTCATCATAAATCATTTCTTCTTTCGACTAACGTCATAGTAGATCCATAGGCATTTACATTTAGAAATACTTGTATACTTAGTTGATTCCTTTTTTTTTTTCTTTGCTGTGAACAATGATATTAAAACAGAATCGTTTGATTCCAATATTGTTTTCTCTTTATGAAAATTATATTCCGAATGTATATTATGTAGAAAGAAGCCTGTTTCTTGTAAAACATTTTTGTGTATGTATGCAGAAGTAAGCACGTTCTGAATGTATAAATCGTTGTGAATGTATATGTATGAAAAAAAAAAACATGAATATGATAGCATAAAACCAAGTAATATCTCATACTACTGAAATGTGTATAATATGTGTATAATATGTCACTTATTTGTATATGTGTATGTTACTGATGTGTAAATGTGTATGATGTGGCACTGACGCAGACTGTATCAGGAGGTCAAGACCTCGTCAGGCTATTTAGCCTTTAGTCTTTGCCTCCCGCAGGGAAATTTTGTATTTTTTTTCCTGCAAAATAAACAATGTTCAATGTTCAATGTTCAATGTACTGTAAAAGCTCGTTAATTAGACCTCGAAGGAGATATACAAGTGTTCGGATTAGCGGCGGGCACTAGCAGGAACAGACATCGCACCACACTGCGCAAGCTGAACTCAATTAAGTCACCTCTGGACATGTTATCGTGAATACTGCGATACTGTACATTTGTGGCAGGTGATTTCGTAAATTAAGTTCATGGAACTCTAACAGCAAAGAGAAATAATTGATCAGTCAATGATTGAATGCATGTCGCTGCCGGAAACAAGTGGCGACATGCATTCATGCAAGCAGTGAGCCTTAGTGTTGAACTATATTGTCACACGTATGGAAATGTCACGGCGGCACAGGCACTGAAATGACATGCAATGGAGGACTAACAGACTATAACGCCAAGGAAAGTATAGGGGGTGTTATCTGTAGTATTTAGAATATAAATGTGAAGAAAATAAAGTGGACGAAAAGATAACCTGCCGCCGGCAGGGACCGAACCTGCGACCTTCGAATAACGCGTCCGATGCTCTACCACTGAGCTACGGCGGCGGTCATCCTCCCGTCCACTTTATGGGGTATATATGTGCACTTAAACCTTGGAGTGTTAGCCAGCGCCAATCGCAGCCATGGCGGCGAGTGTGGAACACTCTTTTTCTGCCTTTCTGGCGTCACGTAGCACGTGACCTTTTTACGAGCTGGCAGCTGACCAATAATCCCTCGGATACTACCTGAAGGCATCAAGTCTGCCAGAACGAGACCCTTGCTATGAATGAAGGAAAGAAGATGAATCTTAAGGGCTCGTTTTTCTTTGTTAGACAGAATATTAATGAGAACTAACAGACTATAACGCCAAGGAAAGTATAGGGGGTGTTATCTGTAGTATTTAGAATATAAATGTGAAGAAAGTAAAGTGGACGAAAAGATAACCTGCCGCCGGCAGGGACCGAACCTGCGACCTTCGAATAACGCGTCCGATGCTCTACCACTGAGCTGCCAGAAAGGCAGAAAAAGAGTGTTCCACACTCGCCGCCATGGCTGCGATTGGCGCTGGCTAACACTCCAATGTTTAAGTGCACACATATACCCCATAAAGTGGACGGGAGGATGACCGCCGCCGTAGCTCAGTGGTAGAGCATCGGACGCGTTATTCGAAGGTCGCAGGTTCGGTCCCTGCCGGCGGCAGGTTATCTTTTCGTCCACTTTACTTTCTTCACATTTATATTCTAAATACTGCAGATAACACCCCCTATACTTTCCTTGGCGTTATAGTCTGTTAGTTCTCATTAATATTGTGTCTAACAAAGAAAAACGAGCCCTAAATATTCATCTTCTTTCCTTCATTCATAGCAAGGGTCTCGTTCTGGCAGACTTGATGCCCTCAGGTAGTATCCGAGGGATTATTGGTCAGCTGCCAGCTCGTAAAAAGGTCACGTGCTACGTGACGCCAGAAAGGCAGAAAAAGAGTGTTCCACACTCACCGCCATGGCTGCGATTGGCGCTGGCTAACACTACAAGGTTTAAGTGCACATATATACCCCATAAAGTGTACGGGAGGATGACCGCCGCCGTAGCTCAGACGTAGAGCATCGGACGCGTTATTCGAAGGTCGCAGGTTCGGTCCCTGCCGGCGGCAGGTTATCTTTTCGTCCACTTTACTTTCTTCACATTTATATTCTAAATACTACAGATAACACCCCCTATACTTTCCTTGGCGTTAAAGTCTGTTAGTTCTCATTAATATTGCGTCTAACAAAGAAAAACGAGCCCTTAAGAATAATCTTCTTTCCTTCATTCATAGCAAGGGTCTCGTTCTGGCAGACTTGATGCCTTCAGGTAGTATCCGAGGGATTATTGGTCAGCTGCCAGCTCGTAAAAAGGTCACGTGCTACGTGACGCCAGAAAGGCAGAAAAAGAGTGTTCCACACTCGCCGCCATGGCTGCGATTGGCGCTGGCTAACACTCCAAGGTTTAAGTGCACATATATACTCCATAAAGTGGACGGGAGGATGACCGCCGCCGTAGCTCAGTGGTAGAGCATCGGACGCGTTATTCGAAGGTCGCAGGTTCGGTCCCTGCCGGCGGCAGGTTATCTTTTCGTCCACTTTACTTTCTTCACATTTATATTCTAAATACTACAGATAACACCCCCTATACTTTCCTTGGCGTTATAGTCTGTTAGTTCTCATTAATATTTTGTCTAACAAAGAAAAACGAGCCCTTAAGATTCATCTTCTTTCCTTCATGCAATGGAGGAAGACTACAACGTTGTTGTTGTGGGTTCGAGTGTAGCGTTGTCCTATTGGCCTGCAATCCTGTGCGCTCTGTGCAGCATTAGCTCAATCAGCTCTAACAATAAATTACCCCGCAACAAAATCCACCCCGCACCACAACCACCATCAAGGTATTGCGGGGAGGATTTATTCTGTTAGATATGAAAATAAAACATACGCTAGAACAATACAAAACTATAATGTCTTCTAATCGACATGATGCACCTGAATGGAATCAAGCTAATGCATCGTTCAGACTTACAGTCTCAGTCTGCGTCCCAGCAACAGTGGCTGCCGCCGCTGCTGAATTTGGGGCAACCTGCAAGAAGTGCAACACTGCTCTGCATTAGACTAGGGCAGAACAGCAATGCAAAAAAATTTCCTCAGATAGTGAAAATGGTCTGGCAGTGATCCAGCAGCATGAGTTGAAGGCAAGGATTCTGCAATGCACTGAGAGGCCTGAAAACCAATGCAATGGTGATGCCATACGTCAGAATCACGGGCATCTCAAATGAGCACTTACATGTTCCTTATTTATGCCATGGTCTTAAGACCATACGAAAACGCTAAGGAAATAGTTAAATAAGGAATAGTGAGAAGAGCACAGAATACACACTTTACTACAGGAAGCACCCATAACAATATGAACAGGCAAGCAAAAAAAAAAAACAAATAGCCTGTTTTCCCCGTATCTCACATCACTGCATTTGTATCACAATCTGTTTTCATTTTATATACCTCAACAAATCAAGCATGACTGCCTAAATGAAAGGAGCAAAGGAAACGGTGCACATCGAGCAGCAGGCTGTATGCTTGTAGATTAAGGATTTTTCATTTACAGTAATAGCAACTAAGCTTTTCTGAAGAAACGCATTTAAAGTGTGAAAACAACGCTAAAGTATGCGCCATATGCAATGTGATATGCCCACGCATGGTGGTGGCATGACTTGCAGTCAAACAATCAGGAGATCGCTTTTCAAGATTTGAGAGGTACCTAATTTTTTACCAATTACAAATGCAGTATGCTTCATGTCGATTCATCACTACTTACACACCGGTCATTTTCGTTTTTCTTCCATGTGCATAGCACACAGCCTCTCGAAAGTGTCAGTATTCTGCTCCAACAGCTTACAAGGTGCACAATTACATAGGTGCCATGACAAGAAGCAGAGTGCTGCATGCATGCAAAGGTAAGAACGTCGCAATTTTGGAGTTGCGGCTCTGCACCACAATGAATTTTTTGCAGGTCACCTCCTAGTAGTAACTGATGTTATGAGGGAGGCAACTCAGGTATGCAAGTTATCTGCTAAATGATGCTTGCAACCGTGACCACAATGCGACATTTATGAAAGGATCTGCACTGGCCTCTTCAACAGAAATATTTACAGTGCATGTGCAACAGTATGTTTTCATGAGGACAGCGCTTCACATAGGAAAACAAACTTACAGCTTGGTGAAAGTGTAACATTGAACTGGTTCAGCAAATCAGTAATTTATTACTACAATTACAAAACATTCTGATGTTTTTTTTTTTCAAATCAGCCCGTCCTATGGTTGACAATGTTTGCAGAGCTGTAAATTCCTCGCATCCACATTTTGCACGGTGACGCATCACATGAAAGGTACTTCTTAATTCGCAATTCATGATGATAAACTCAATGGTTGTGGTGTGCAAATCCCAGATTGGCCGTACTAGCTCTTGAAGACTATGGGTTAGTGTTTTTAGCCAGCAAAGTGAACAGAAGAATAGAATACCAGCAAAGCACCTCAATGAAAAGTAGTGCTGGAACAAGCCACTTGGCTGCATCCAGCTTGTGAAGGCCAACATCAAGCAAAATAAATACAGGAAGAACTGCTGGTTACATGCAAAATGCTTCCTGGGCAAACTCTAGCAGCAAAACAGCTAGACTGCCAGCGTCCTATGCGAACAAACACTTTGCAGCTAATTCTTACTCAGTTTACAGCTTTGGATGCCAAAGTTTTCACTTGCATAAAATAAACAAGCGGACGTTGCATTATTTGAATGATTTGAGGGGCCTTGTCGTCATAATCAATGTGCTACCACACATATTATAATCGAACATAGAGAGCAATGTGATATGCATTTGGTGTGGAATAATAACCTTTGCATCTTTCAATGAAAGGAGAAGCTTTACATCCATCAACACCCACCAGCAGCAGCTTGACTCGGATCAGCTGTAGAATCCCCCCTCACTTGTGCATAGCTACGAAAGAAGGAAGGCAACATCTTTTGGTCCAGAACGAAAAAAAAAAGAGAACTTTCCAGGAATTTCACTTTTCTTTTCTTATTACCTTTTAGAACCTCCCTGGACGGAGAGCTTGTTTTCTTGAAATTTCAATCGATACAGATGACACCTCTCTCGACAGACGTATACAACACAGTGCTGACATGAACGAGCAGAGACTGCATGAAGAAACTAACTCTAGTATTTGAACGATTTGAGGTGCCTTGTCGTCGTAATCAATGCGCTACCACACATACTGCAATCGAACCTAGAGAGGAATGTGATATGCGTTTGGTGTGGAATAACTTTTGCATGTTTCAATGAAAGGAGAAGCTTTACATACATCAACACCACCAGCAACAGCTTGACTCGGGTCAGGTGTAGCATCCTCACTTGTGCATAGCTAGAAAAGAAGGAAGGTAACAACTTTTTGTCCACAAGAAAAAAAGAAGCAAACTGTCCAGGAATTTCACTTTTCTTCTCTTATTCCCTTCTAGAACCTCGCTTTAACTGGTTGAGTAGCAAAGCCCTGGACGGAGAGCTTGCTTTCTTGAAATTTAAATCGATACAGATGACACCTCTCTCGACAGCCATAAACAATACAGTGCTGACATGAACAAGCAGAGACTGCATGAAGAAGCTAACTCCAGTATTGGCGCCAGTGCACCAGAAGTGATAAGTTTTGCCAGAAGCAGCATGCAGAGAATCGTGATTCAGGGCGAAATTTTCGTTCATTACTGACAGCTAGGCATTTCGAATGCTGCGTTTTAAATCATTTTCGCGCACTTTGCGAAAGACGAAAAGACACTTATCCCCGCAGGGGCGTCTGCGCAAGCAGGCGTTCGGTGTGTAGCGACACCACGGCCCGAGCTAACGGGGGGGTTTCGACCCCCTCCCACGCCTCGCCGTGCGTGGCATTGCCGTGTCCGGGGAAAAGGGGATACTGGGGGTTGAGCTGACGCCGGGTGATTGGACCTTTAAGGCCCCCCGGCAGAGGCAACACACCCCTTTGGCCCCGGCTTCACGTAGACGGCACCCCTGGGCTGACCCACCCAGGGGAAATCGGCAGTCGCCTTTTCCTGTCTCTCTCTCCCCTATCTTCGTCTTTCTCTCTCACTTTAAATCTTTCCTGTCTACTCCTCCCTTCTCGTTACTTCCGATTTTTCCTGGCGGCAAGGGTTAACCTTGTGTAGTTACTCTCGCTTGAGTAGTTATATTAGGTTATAGCGGCACTGTACGGCTGGCGTCTGTAGCCTTATACATCTAAGTGCTTCAGCGTCCCCTAGTTGGACTCCATGGTGGGTGGCCGCCATTGCTGCCGAAACAAACAAAACTATCATGGGAACACCCTCATTTTCCCGCCTACTTGATCGTCTCCCTCAGAAGAGGGTACGCACCGAAGAACTAGCTTGTTTCAACCGACAGAGAACCTCCTATCCAAAATTCCACGTAATCCATAGTGAAGCTACAGACAAACAAGCCAGATCGATTTCCCCATTTGTTGTGGCAAAGTCTCTGACCGAAGTCTTTGGGCCAGGCTACAAGGTAACGAAGATGGCTAGCGGCGACCTTCTGCTTGAACTACCTGAAAAACACCACTACGACAAACTTGGTGGTCTAGCAACCTTTGGCAACATCCCAATATCTGTTTCACCTCACCGATCAATGAATACCACACGCGGAGTCGTCTCAGAAGTAGACCTCCTTGAATTATCGGAGCAAGAACTTCTAGAAGGGTGGAAAGAACAGAATGTCACCGATGTGAAGCGAATCATAATCAGACGCGCCAACAAAGAAATAGCGACGAAGCATCTATACTAACCTTCGAATCCAGCGTTCTACCACAAACCATTGAAGCAGGATACATCAAACTAGCCGTCCGCCCGTACATCCCTAATCCGAGGCGATGCTTCAAATGCCAGCGATTCGGCCATGGTTCGCAGAGCTGCCGTGGTCAAGAAACTTGCGCAAGATGCGAAGGCCAAGGCCATCCCTCTGATAACTGTACAAGCACACCTCACTGCGTCAATTGTGACGGCGATCATGCAGCCTACTCGCGATCCTGTCCATACTGGAAAAGAGAGAAAGACATAATCACCCTCAAGGTAAAAGAAAACATTTCTTTCCGTGAAGCCCGTAAGAGGTGCTCACCTTTTCACAGCACACCCTACGCTGATGCAGCGCGCCGGGGGGCCGCGACGCATCGGCCCCCGCCACTCCCTCGGTCTGCGCAGAGCGACCCGTCGGCTGTGGCGCCTGCCCCCACGGCGGCAGTAGTCAAGTCTACTCCGCCAACTAGCGAACAGGGACCGGCGACTCCAGGGCCGTCGGGTCTCAAGGCCTCGTCACGCCAGACGAGGCCCGAAACTCGAGCCACTAGCCCGACCGTGCGGGCATCCAGTGCCTCCGAGGAGGCAATGGACACGGCATCGGCATCCCTGGTGCCGAAACACCGGCGCAGTTCTCTGGACCGCGCCAAGAAAACAAAAAAGCCAATAACGGGGCCGGACGACCGTCCTGCCTCCTGAAACAAAGTACTTCACTTGAACACTCCACACTTCCTTACTGTACACACATCACCTTTTACCATTAATATGCACAGACAAATATTACAGTGGAACGTCCGAGGCCTTCTGCGAAACCTTGATGACATTCAAGAACTCCTTCACGAACTCAATCCAAAAGTGCTGTGTGTACAAGAGACATTTAAAAGCACAACACAAAAAATTTCTACGCAACTACTTCATTTTTCGAAAGGACCGAGATGATGCCATGGTAGCATCTGGTGGTGTAGCCATTACAGTCAACCAGTCAGTAGCATGTACACATTTACCACTACAGACGTCCCTGGAGGCAGTGGCTATTCGAGTGGTTCTCTTGAACAAACTCGTCACCATTTGCTCTCTTTACATACCTCCACACTACCACCTGCAAAATCATGAATTCGAGTCCTTAATAGATGAGCTACCAGAACCTTATCTGATTCTTGGGGACCTCAACGCACATAGCAGTCTATGGGGTGACTCTCGCTGCGATGCGCGAGGTCGGCTAATTGAACAATTCCTTTTCTCTTCGGGTGCTTGTCTGTTGAATCAGAAAGAGGCAACATACTATTGGCCTCGAGGAGTTACGGAGTCGCCCTCTATCGGACGCGCCTCGATTGCGTGCTAGGCAGGATACCGCCGGCGCGCTCCCCATAGGTTTTGCTGTCGGCGCTCTACAAAAACACCTCGCGAAAGCCCTCCAGGGCATTTCTGTAAATACTTTCGAAATGAACTGTGTTCTTTGCTGTCAAAATAATCATTTTCGACGAACTGAAAGCACAAGATAGTCTACAGTCGCTGTCTCTTTGCAGAAAACCGAGCACCCGCTTCACGCTGTCACCGCGTTGGAGACCTCTGAACCGGCTTCTTGCGTGAAAGGTAGTCACTCGCTGAGTGCAAACTATGTGGAATATCGCGTTGCAGTAGACTGCCTGTATAACCAAACGGAGCATAACAGAAAGAAGCCTCAAGCCAGCGATCGCACGGGTTCGCGACGACTGACGGTGCCTCTGCATGTACTCGTATACGAGCGTCTGCATGTGTTCGTACTGATGGTTTCGCTTTTGCTACGAGCGCGTTTTGGCACCGCGCTGTGAACTTTAGGCCGCTAAATATGAGAATTTGTGAGTAAACAAACAACTACTGTTGCGCAGACGCTATCAGAGTAGTTCAAAAACAATTTCCTTACAACTGCGGCTTCGGTGCGCATGGCAACTTTGTGATCTGCCGTCCCGACGATTCAGTGTTTTTTTTTTTTTCGGTCTAAATTCGTGCGCGTTTCAATGCCATTTGACAAGTTGTCACGCACTGCGTATTGATCGGTCTTCTCAGCTGGCAAATATCGCTACTTCTGTTTCTTTATTCAGCGCATTCGTTTCGTTTGGTGCTCACACAAAACGTGAGCAAATGCGACGCCTTTTTTTAATGCTCCTTAATTATCGTTCCGTTTGCATTCCAGTGAACTTGCCGCTCTCTGTCATCAACAAATTCATAGACCAAAGCTTCACCACTTAGAGATTACTGGTGGAAGGAGAACCAGTCTACGAGACCGAGCATGTAGTAGCATGCGACGCCTAGGAAAAGAAAGAAAATACAGTAACGTTTGCCGGACTTATTCTGCAAACGTCGGCTGTGAACTAGGACCCACATGAACTTGAAATAGCGGTGAATAAAATAGAAGGTATGGCAGCAACCAGCAGCCGCAAAACAGGATAGTAATTATTTGGCGTGTACCCCAGCAATTTTGGCAGCAGCGTCGTGTCTAACGCCAACAGGGTGGCATCTTTCCCATGTAAATAAATGTCTCCAAGAAAATACATGGGGTTGGCCGGTGGGCCGATCATGGAGGCAATGCAAAATATATGTAGCTTATGAAGCAATGCATGCCTCATCAAATGGGAAGGTTGCCTGTCGGCGTCCCGCGTCGGCGGCGTCAACACGAGTGATGCAAAAAATAATCGTCACGTGATGGTGTCACCATATGACGTCATCATGACGTCACAGATCGCCAAAACGTGTAGCGTCATTATGACGTCACATGATGACGTATTCACACGTCATGGTCGCTTTGCATTGCCTCCGTGATCGGTCACGGAGGCCGTGCTAAACCGCGTTAGGTGCAGAACGCTGTTGGAGGGGTGCGCGGGAGAATAAGTACATCGACTGACAAGAAGAAGATGGCTTTCGCCTTCTAGTCATCTTTAACGAATGCATAAGGGACCCTGTGCGTTTTTTAATTCAACGTATCTAAACAATGACTTGCGCATCTGCAGCCGATTTTGTGGAGGCTGAGCACGGGGCCAACGATCAAGAGGTCGCATTGGAGGGTTCTGAGATGGCATCGCACGTGGTAAAAGGTAGCGCTTTTACCATCCTGTGGCAGATAAGCATCATTTGTCGGCCGGAAGCGCGCGCGAGCCATCGTCTCAGTGCGCGCTGTCTGCTACTCACCGAACATCGCAGGCCCGACGCAGTAACAAAAGTCTTCGTCGCGGAAGTGCTCGTTGCACACAAGACTCGTAGCTTTACAGCCCATGCTTCACGCTGTTTCTTGTCCCGCGGTTACCAGTGCAGGCTGACACTGGGCTCCTTTGCGTAAGCGCGGTACTGCGGCACCGAGCGGTAGAGCCCCATGTTCGTCGCCTTCGGAGGCAGCCACTCTATTACAATGGTTTCAATTGAGTAGAAAATGAGAGAAAACTTCCGAATTTTAACGGACCACAGCGCATGTGGGACTTGAAACTCGTTTTCAAAGCACGCGGCAGTGCGCCACAGGCAGCCGACGCGGCCGCTGAGACCACGTGATCCTGCCAAGCACGTCACGCCGACGGTGGCGCCGGCGTTTCCAGTGGTGGGCCTCGAGGCCAATAACCTCGCTAACGGTACCTAATCGTCTATAGACCTCAGCATTATATCTCCATCACTTCTACCCTTACTTCAATGGAAGGTCATTAATAACCCTTACGGAAGTGATCACTTTCCTATAGTTCTGAGCACACAAATAGTAAATGAATGTCCCCCACAGGTTCCCAAATGGCACATTGACAAAGCCGATTGGGAACAGTTTCGTAAGACGGCTCTCTTAAGTTGGACAGACATGTGCATATGTCGGCGAACTCACTCATGAGTCGACTCACTCAGACTCACTCAGACTCATATCAAGACGTGAGTCTGAGTCTGAGTGAGTCTGGGTGAGTAAAGTTTTTGTGAGTCTGAGTCCGAGTGACTTCGGTTGGGAAAAATTTTGGTGAGTCTGAGTCCGGGTGAGTCCGGTTGAGGAAAATTTTGGTGAGTGTGAGTCTGAGTGAGCCCCAAGGGTAAAATATATTGCATGAGTGAGTCTGAGTGAGCTCCACATTTTTTGCCGACCTATGGTCTTATCTACTCAAGTTCAGCATCACTATCAGCCTTATGTCGGCACACGTTTATACTCACGTATACTCCCACATAATCCAACGCGCTACCGTTCATACGTCAGCTCAATATTTATTGATCAGAGGCATGAGTTGAGGAGGGAGAAGGGGAGGAGGTGCCTTGGCCTCCCCCGCAAACTTTTTCACTTGAAGTTACTAATCAAAATATCACGTGTGAGTCATCTCTTTCAATAAAAAGGTCCTTATCGAACTGCAAACTCAGATAACTCGTCTTTGAAGGTACGAGATCAAAATGCGCTAAGTAGCGCACCGATTATGCGAGATATTGGCGTTAAAGAGCATTGACATTATGGTCGAAAAAGGCTAATTATAGGCTAGCGGACTCATGAGTCGACTCACTCAGACTCACTCAGACTCAGATCGAGCCGTGAGTCTGGGTCTGAGTGAGTCCGGGTGAAATATATTTTGGTGAGTCTGAGTCCGAGTGAGTCCGGTTGAGAAAAATTATAGTGAGTCCGAGTCCGAGTGAGTCCGGATGAGGAAATGTATGGTGAGTTTGAGTCTGAGTGAGCCCTAAGGGTAAGATGTGTTTCGTGAGTGAGTCTGAGTGAGCTCCACATTTTTTGCCGACCTATGGACATGTGTGACTTAAGCATAGGTGCAGCTGTAGATTACTTTACAGCTTTTTTGATTAATGCTGCCACCAAATGTATCCCACAAACAAATGGACTGTCTGGCAAACGACGGGTCCCATGGTGGAACAATGAATGCCGGAAGGCGCGCAAAAAACAAAACAAAGCATGGAGGTTGCTTCGGGACTCTCCGACAGCCGAGAACCTTGACAGTTTTAAAAACATAAAATCTCAAGGCAGGAGAACGCGCCGACAGGCAAGAAGAGAAAGTTGGGAGAAGTTTTTAACGGGGATCAATTCGTATACACAGGAGGCTAAGGTCTGGAATATGGTTAGTAGGGTAGCAGGGCGGCAAGTACATTCACTTCCTCTAGTAAACACACAAGGCGACACCTTGGAAGACCAGGCAAACTTCCTCGGCACACACTTCGAACAAGTGTCTAGTTCCGCGCATTACTCTGAAGTCTTCCAACGGTACAAAACAAGAACAGAAAAAGAAAAACTAGAGCGGAAATGTACAAAACACGAGGCATACAACCAACCCTTCAGCTTAGCTGAGCTCCAGGTATCGCTTAACAGCTGCAGTAATTCCGCCCCAGGTTCTGACCGTGTGGTATATGACATGTTGAAAAACCTACCTGCCCAAACGCAAAAAACCCTACTTTTCCTGTACAATGCTGTCTGGTCTTCCGGCGAAATCCCCTCGTCTTGGAAAGAGGCCATTGTCATTGCTATTCTAAAACAGGGCAAGGATCCATCCTCCGTTACGAGCTACAGGCCCATCGCACTAACAAGCTGCCTGTGTAAACTTTTCGAAAAGATGATAAACCGGCGACTTATACATTTCCTGGAAACGAACAATCTACTTGACCCGTACCAGTGCGGATTTCGCGAGGCTAGATCCACCACTGACCACCTTTTACGTATCGAGGCACAAATCCGTGACGCATTCGTCCACAAGCAGTTCTTTCTTTCTGTGTTCCTCGATATGGAAAAGGCTTAAGACACGACATGGCGCTTTGGAATATTAAGAGACCTGTCCCACCTTGGTGTACGTGGTATAATGCTAGATATAATACAGAGCTACCTGTCGGATCGTACGTTCCGTGTCCGAGTAGGAAATGTTCTGTCAAGACCATTCCTTCAAGAAACTGGAGTGCCACAGGGTGGTGTACTCAGCTGTACACTCTTTATTATCAAAATGAATTCCTTGCGTCTTCGCATACCACGAAATATGTTTTATTGCACATATGTCGGCGATGTACAGGTCGGTTTTAAATCTTGCAACCTTTCCATGTGTGAGCGGCAGGTCCAGCTAGGTCTGAAAAAGATCTCTAAATGGGCAAACGAGAATAGTTTCAGTCTTAATCCCCAAAAAAGCACCTGTGTCCTGTTCTCTCGAAAGAGAGGACTTCATCCGACCCAGACATTGAGCTGCATGACCAACATCTCTCCGTGAAGACGGAGCACAAATTCTTAGGCCTTATCCTGGATAATAAGCTGACGTTCGTATCACACATTAAACAGTTAAAAAACAAATGCATAAAAGCAATGAATGTTCTAAAAGTGTTGTCAGGCACTGCGTGGGGTAGTGACAAGACGTGTCTGATAAATTTGTATAAAAGCCTCATACGCACTCACCTAGACTACGGGGCAATAATCTACCAGTCTGCGACACCAAGTGCCCAAAAAATGCTTGACCCTGTCCACCATCTAGGCATTCGGCTATCTACGGGTGCCTTTCGCACCAGCCCCGTCGAAAGCCTCTACGTCGAATCGAACGAGTGGTCGCTACACCTCCAGAGATCTTACCTATCTTTTGTATATTTCCTCAAGGTAAACGCAAACAACGAACACCCCTCACACACTATAATCAACGAGCTGTCTGCTTCTGAACTTTTTCACAACCGTCCTTCTATGAGACAGCCGTACTCACTTCGTGTGAGGGGCCTAGCTGAAGAAATGGGTGTGCCACTTCTCGAACACTGTCTAATGGCTCCCGCTGCCCATCTCCCGCCGTGGCAGTGGCAGCTTAGAGATTGCGATGTTTCTTTCGTCGAAGTTACCGAGCACGCGCCATTTGCGCATATCCGTACACACTTCCTCGAATTACAATACAAGTACCCACATCCTGAATTCTTTACAGATGCCTCAAAGTCTAACGCTTCTGTGTCGTACGCAGCCTTTGGTCCATCCTCTTCCGATTCCGGTATTCTGCACCCTGATTCAAGTATCTTCACGGCAGAAGCTTACGCGATACTTGCGGCAGTTAAACACATAAAACAAATGAAACTACAAAAGGCAGTGATATACACGGTATAAAGATGTTTATTGGCGGACACTCGGCGAAGATGAACGACAGCGACAGTCAAGGCGGGGCCGACTCTGCGCGAGCTGCGCTCTGTCCGAAGAGGGCAACCCACTAGAAGGGGCCGGAGAGGACGACCCAATTCAGAGTTCCAATAAGCTTCGCTACAATTACTCCGGGGGCGAAAAGGGAGCCGCCTGGTGACCTAACAACTTGTCACAATGAGCGGGTCATGGTACGCCTTGAGGCGCTCCACGTTTACAATGTCGCGCCCTCGACGGCGCATGTCCGAGGATGGATCGATTGGTTCGATCAGATAGTTTACAGGGGATGTGCGTTCAACAACACGGTAGGGGCCTTCGTATTTCGGCAATAGTTTTGAAGAGAGGCCAGGTGCACTGGTAGGGATCGAGAGCCACACGAGCGCTCCAGGGAGGAACGTCGGCTCAGAAGTGATTCTGTCACCGCTAATGCTCCTCTGCCGCTCTTGGTCATGCGTAGTGAAGGTCTTGGCAAGTTCGCGACATTCTTCAGCAAGTCGGGCGGTAGCAGAAATCGGCGCACACTCAGACCGATCCGGCTTGTATGGAAGGATTGTGTCGATTGTGTGCGAGGGTTGCCGGCCATACAATAAGAAAAAGGGAGAAAAACCAGTGGTGCTCTGAGCGGCGGTATTGTAGGCGTAGGTGACGAAGGGCAGAATGGCATCCCAGTTGGTGTGATCGGCGGCTACGTGCATGGAGAGCATGTCGCCGAGCGTACGGTTAAAGCGTTCGGTGAGGCCATTCGTCTGCGGGTGGTAAGCAGTAGTTTTGCGGTGAACAACGTTGCACTCTTTTAGAATGGCTTCGACGACTTCCGACAAGAAGAAACGGCCTCGGTCGCTGAGTAGCTCCTGAGGTGGACCGTGACGTAGCATGAATCGGTGGAGCAGGAAGGAGGCCACATCGCGCGCTGTAGCCGATGGGAGGGCGGCAGTTTCGGCGTATCGCGTGAGGTGGTCTACAGCGATGATGGCCCAGCGGTTACCAGCAGACGTCAGAGGAAGTGGTCCATACAAATCGATGCCAACACGCCCAAACGGCCGGTCAGGGCAAGGTAGAGGTTGCAGACCTGCCGGCGACAGGTGCGTTGAAGTTTTGCGGCGCTGACAATCGATGCAGGAGTGAACGAACTTCTGCACGTAGCGGTACATCCCTCGCCAAAAGTACCGTTGGCGGATGCGGTGGTAAGTTTTCGATACCCCAGAATGCGCACACTGCGGATCATTGTGGAACGATTCGCATATGTCAGAACGCAGACTTCGGGGTATTACTAGTAGCCACTGGCGGCCGTCGCCGCTGTAATTGCGTCGGTGGAGGAGGTCGTCGCGAACGGCGAAATGGTGGGCTTGACGACGCAACTCGCGAGTGGATGGTGTTGCCGATGGATCAGTCAGCAAGTCCATCAGTGAGGCAATCCAGCGATCCTTGCGCTGTTCGGTAGCGATTGTCTGAATGTCGATGGAAGAAACGGCAAGGGGAGACACTGAGCCGTGGGCATTGTCGTCAGGCAAGGGAGAGCGCGACAGGGCGTCAATGCTGGCGTCCGTTGCGGTACAATACGCGGATGTCGTAGTCTTGCAGGCGAAGTGCCCAACGGGCGAGACGGTCTGAAGGATCTTTCAATGACGACAACCAGCACAGCGCATGATGGTCGGTGACGACATCAAACGGGCGACCATACAAATAAGGTCGGAACTTCGTAAGGGCCCAGATGATGGCCAGGCATTCTTTCTCCGTGACGGTGTAATTGGTCTCGGCTTTAGTAAGCGTGCGACTTGCATATGCCACGACATATTCCGGGAACCCAGGTTTGCGCTGTGCAAGGACAGCGCCGAGGCCAACACCGCTGGCGTCCGTGTGTACCTCTGTAGGGGCCGTAGGGTCGTAGTGGCGTAGTATCGGAGGAGACGTCAACAAACGACGGAGCTTCGCGAAAGCGGCGTCGCACTCTGACGACCACGTATTGAGAGGCCCGTTGCTGCCAAGGAGCTTTGTCAGCGGCGATATGATAGTCGCGAAGTTTCGTATGAAGCGTCGAAATTAGGAGCATATTCCTACAAAACTGCGCAGTTCTTTGACGGACGAAGGTTTGGAGTACTCTGTCACGGCCCGAAGTTTGGCTGGATCGGAGAGAATTCCGTCCTTGGACACGACGTAGCCTAGTATTGTCAGCTGCCGTGCTGCAAATCGGCACTTCTTTAGGTTCAGTTGTAGCCCGGCGTCGGTCAAACGCGTCAAAACAAGTCTGAGGCGTTGAAGATGCGTGGAGAAGTCCGGGGCGAAAACGACGACGTCGTCGAGGTAGCACAGGCACGTGTGCCATTTCAAGTTGCGCAGAACGGAATCCATCATGCGCTCAAAGGTCGCGGGCGCATTACACAGCCCAAACGGCATGACGTTGAATTCGTACAAGCCGTCGGGTGTGACAAACGCTGTCTTCGGTCGAGCGTCATCAGCCATGGGAACTTGCCAGTACCCTGAGCGCAAATCGAGCGGCGAAAAGAATTCTGCTCCTTGCAGGCTGTCAATGGCGTCGTCTATTCGAGGGAGGGGATAAACGTCCTTACGGGTGATCTTATTGAGTCGGCGGTAGTCCAGGCAGAACCGCACAGAGCCGTCCTTCTTCGCAACGAGAACGACAGAGGACGCCCACGGGCTGTTTGAGGGTCGAATGACATCGCGGCGAAGCATGTCTTCGACTTGCTCGTTAATTACACGACGCTCTGCTGGAGATACGCGATATGGACGTTGCCGCAGCGGTGGTTGGGCGCCAGTGTCGATGTGATGCGTGACAGCAGACGTGCGGCCGAGAGAAGTTTGCGCGACATCGAACGAAGAACGAAATTCTTCCAACAGGCAGAGAAGCTGGGAACGCTGGATCGACGTAAGGTTGTCAGCAATTGAGGAAGCAAATACATCAGCGGGTGACGAGTCAGATGTGGAAACAGCACTGAGCGTACGGGAGCTGGCGCAGTGCGTGTCACCCGGTGCGTCCATAACTTGTGCGTCTTCGAGGGCTTCCGCTCGGCCGAGACATTCCCCTCGCACCAACCTAACAATGTACGGGGATGGGTTCGTAACGAAAATATCGGTGTCGCCCTGAGTGACTTGCACGGTCGCAAATGGCACCAGCAAACCTTTCCTGGTGAAAACGTGGTCAGAGGGGGAAAGAAGTGCAACGGTGTCGGAGAGACCGGTGCAATAGACGGACACAGCCGTTGACGAGTTTGCAAGAACTCTGGTGTCGTCTTTGACGAGTACTTTGGTCGCAGCCGATGGACTGTTCGCCGGCGTCAAATTGGAGAATGGTGAGAGCTCTATTTCGGCTGGTGCGCAACGAATTACGGCGTCGTGGCGAGCGAGAAAATCCCAACACAGGATGACGTCGTGAGAGCATGAAGAAATTATGAATTCGACGGCGTACAGAGCGTCCTGAATGATGACACGGGCTGTACACACCGCTGTCGGGTGAATGCTTTGGGCGCTGGCTGTACGGAGGGAGAGCCCGGAAAGCGGCTTCGTCACTTTTCGTAGTAGTCGGCTAAATTTAGCGTCCATAACGGATACGGCAGCTCCAGTGTCCACAAGGGCCAATGTGCGCACGCCATCTACAAACACGTCTACTACGTTCGATGGGCTTTGCTGAGAGCTTTGGCAGTTCGATAGCGTCGCAGCCCTTGCCTCTTGGACTGCGACGACCAGTTTTCCTGGTCTCGGGCGACCGGACGAGGCCGCATCGGTGACAGTGAGCGGCGTCTTGGGGATGGCGAACGGCGGGTAGATGGAGACGGGCGTGAAGTCGGTGACATAGGCGGCGGCGGCTCGTAATATGGACGGCTGTACTGGCTGGTGACGGTCGATCCGACTCGAGGCGGCTGCATGCGATTGCAATAGCGGGCGACGTGACCGGCGCAACCGCACGCAAAGCAGATGGGGCGGTTGTTGGAAGTGCGCCATCGGCTTGCCGGGCTAGGTCCCATCCATGTCGCAGGACGCGAGGGACGAGGTGGCTGCTGGTATGACTGCATGGTGGGCTGCAGTCGTGGCGTATGGATGACGTCGGCGTCCGCAGCCGGCACACTCTCTTCGAAGGCCTGAGGCCTGGCGACGGCTCCGGCGTAAGTAAGTGGGGGAACCACAGGGATCGCTGGAGGCGGCCTGGCTACAACTTGCGCGTAACTGAGCGGCGCAGTCGCCCGAGGAGGTCGGTGGTATTCCGGCATGACCTCCGCGATTTCATGCTCAATAGCCCGGCGTGGGGGAGGCAGCAGTGGGGTCGACGGCTTTTCAACAGGCTGCGAGTGAGCGAAGGCCAGTAGAGAGAACTGGCGTGCAATCTCCTCGCGCACGAAGGACTTGATTTCGGCGAGCAAGCCGGAGTGGTCCGAAATAGCCGACATGCCAGCGAGGTCGGCGTCGCGCGATGGAGGTCGACGCGTAATCAGCCGCTGCCGGCGCAGCTCCTCGTAGCTTTGGCACAGTGTGATGACCTCAGCCACAGTGCAAGGGTTTTTGGCGAGTAGCATGGTGAAGGCATCGTCGTCGATGCCTTTCATGATGTTCCGGATCTTCTCAGCTTCAGACATGGTCGAGTTGGCTTTCTTGCACAAGTCCAGGACGTCTTCAATGTAACTCGTGAAAGACTCGCCGGACTGCTGGGCTCGTTCCCGTAAGCGCTGTTCAGCTTGCAGCTTACGAACCGCAGGGCGGCCAAACACGTCGACGATCGCGGTCTTGAAAGCGGACCACGCAGCGAAATCGAATGCGTGGTTGTTGTACCATAGGCTTGCGACACCCGCGAGGTAGAAAACCAAGTTGCTCAGTTTTCCTGCCTCGTCCCATTTATTGGGTACGCTGACACGCTCGTAAATCGCGAGCCAGTCCTCGACGTCGGTGCCATCCGCGCCGGTGAAAACAGGAGGGTCGCGGATGCGGGGGACACCGGGACAGGATGTCGGTGCAGGAGGAGGCGTTTGCTGGGCGGCATCTTGAGTCATGGTAGAGGGCACGGCACGGGATCGAAGCTCCAAGGGCATTGAATGCTGACCGTATTTGTTTGAAGGGCACAGCACTCTCCACCAAATTATAAAGATGTTTATTGGCGGACATTCGGCCAAGATGAACGACAGCGACAGTCAAGGCGGGGCCGACTCTGCGCGAGCTGCGCTCTATCCGAAGAGGGCAACCCACTAGAAGGGGCCGGAGAGGACGACCCACTTCAGAGTTCCAATAAGCTTCGCTACAACGGATTCTTTAAGTGTAGTGAAAGCTTTAAAAACTATGACAAAGCACACAAATCCTGTCCTTGTCTCCCTATACTCTATTTTATGCACGATCTACTCCCTCGAACAACATGTCGTTGTGTTGGGTGCCTGGGCACCGCGAGATACAAGGCAACGTGTTGGCGGATCAGCTAGCAGCATCCGCCCACGAAAACAGTCCCAATACAGCCGTAGCTATCCCTCCGCTAGACTTAAAACCATTCCTCAAAAGAAAGCTCAGGGCCTTTAGGCAGAGCACATGGGATAGGCATACACAAAAGAAACTGCATGTTATCAAGCCGCAACTAGGTATTTGGCCGCCAGTATCAAAGTCACGCCACACAGAAGTTACACTCTGCAGACTTAGGATTGGCCACACATACAGTACACATTCATACCTTTTGTCCGGAGGCGATCCACCTCTGCGCGACTACTGTGGCGATCCTTTAACCGTACTTCACACCCTACTACAATGCACGGAAATAGACGCTCTCAGGAGAAGGCATTTTTCATCTGCATACCTGCAGTACCCACTTCATCCTGCTATGTTCATTGGCAGAGAACCCCTTTTAAATATCAGTCCCTCTTTGAATTTTTAAAAAGTGTACATAATTTCAACATAATTTTTGCAGGTGCTCCGTAGCGCGGCCTCGTGATTGAGGCTGCTGCTGCGGTTTCTATCAAAGGAAGCACCTGCCTCCCGGCCTTTGGGCTCAAAGGCCTTGAGGAGGCGTTCGTGCTGTTTCCCCGCTACTCACTTGTAAATACCATACTCGCTCGTCATTCAACCCACACCCATAGATCACATCACTTGTCACTGCCATAATTTTATACTCTATACACCCCTTTTACGCTTACTTATAGCGCGTGATTTTAGGCCTCTATACAGCCATAATACACCCTGTCATCGAAATAATTGGTCATCGCCAACACCACACAAAAGACATTGCGCTCTTTGGCCACCCATGGCCCTTGCGCCACAAAACACCACTAATCATCATCATTATCATCGAAAAGACACTGATGCCGAATTCACAAGCTGACACACGATACTATTCGGGGTACGAAATATGCTAGCGCGTCCAGCCGAAGATCTAAACGATTGCTCCGCTTGAATATGCGCGCTTCAGCACAGCGAATATAATGGTTCAAAGCAGCGGAGACCTGTGTTGCGATGCGCTTAACTTTCAAAAGCTGTACAGCACGTAAAAAAAACATTTTACGGTCGGAGGGACGTTACAAGGGCGCTCATTTCTTATTGAGCGTATGCGAAAACAAGTATTACCTTCCTCCGCTTCTTCGGCACATTTTCCATTTTTGCAATCCGTCGCCGGCCAACTTTGACCTGAAAGATGGGCGCCATAATGACGAATCTTAAAGCGTACTCGCACACGCCAATTAAGCACAGGTGCGAAGGATTGAAATCGATTCAGACACACGTACCTTTCGTGGGTATCCGAGCTTGACCATTGGCGCATAGTTGGTTACCGAACGTTCACCGCAAACAAAATGTTCGGAGCAAACGCGAGCCCAAAGAGATGGCACAAAATCTTTTCTGTTTACACAAGCTATCCAGACCCGTCGTTGGTCGTCATCTGCGGAGAACCGGTGCAGCTTGAACATGTTACAACCGCAAATATGCTGCGGCTGGAGGTGCACTTGGCATGTTTCGGCTGCCAGTCTTTTGCGCTTCCGATAGTTGTTGTCGCAGCCCAACACAGCGCAGTAGTAGCCTGTCGACGTGTTCTCGTCCGACATTTCGATTTTCGGTAGCGCAATTGCTTTAGCGCGTCGGAAAATTGAAACACATTGACCTCTCATACGCAAAGCGATGCAGAACGCGGGAGTTCCCACACACCAGCGGCGGCGGACGAACGGTGGAGAGGGGGGGAGGGAGACGAAAATGCGCCGGTTCGAGGCTACGCTCCTCCTCTCCATGAAAACGGTCTATACAAGCTGTTTGATCCACGCCACTTCTCCCGTGAAGTCATCTACAGTAATGTAAGATGAGTGGACAATGTGCATAATGGCGCCGCTGTTCGTGAATACATTACAAGGCTTACCGTTAACATCCAGGTCATGAACATACAGGCGTAACAGCTCTATGTTCTCGTCACTTTCGTTCGCGTAGGAAGAAAACCACCTGAGGCCTTCGGCAGTTTACCGCAATGTGTCCGTCTTCTGACAGCTATAACAGCGGATGGGTTTGAAAGCATCGAACTCTTTTCTCTGGGAATGTTGAGATAATCCACCATTCGCGTTTTCACCCGCCTTTTCTGGCGTACTTGTTCCCCTCCCACCCACCTCTCCCACCAGGATTGTCTAGTTTTCTTTTACAGCGAAAGCTGATATGAGATCATTTCACCGGCCGTTTTTGGCGCCGTAGTTGTCCGCCGCCGCCGCCGCCGCCGCCGGTGTCCGTAACCAGTATCGCTCGAAATAAAAAAAACGAAATAAGAAAAAATGCCAGGATGGAACGAGGTTCGAACCCGGGCCCTCTGCGTGGGAGCCCAGTATTCAACCTCTGAGCCATGCCGGTGCTTGAAACTGCTTTGCAAAAAGGTCCTATACAGGCTTCATGTCGGGAAGGAACCACATTAGTATATGCAATATAGCGTGGTAGAAGAGTAAAATAAGCACCAAGCGTCGCACAACGCGAATTCTGTAACCAGGCGTCTTACAATGCGAATTGCGCAACAAGTAGGTTGTTGAATGCTTCCAACCCATTACAAAGGGCTCTGCCATAATTCTTCATCGTCATCAGGCACAGCATCAACAAAGTGCGCATAATGCCTTACATGCGTTTAGCAGGTACCAACGCTCTCCGTAGAATGACGAAAAATGGCACAGTGCCTGCTGCCCTACTTCTCAAAAATTACAATAATTTATAGCGTAGTGAGTTCCTTGCAAATGCTCTTGTATTGGTTGCCAAGGAAGCCCATAAGCGCATGATCCATTTCCTCGGGGTCTCAGTAAAGTTCTTCGCCCCCCCCCGCTTCTCTCCCACGTGAACGTATGTTATACCGCATGACGGGAGAGGGAAATAGCGACCGGGCGTTACCCAATGCAAATTACATAACTGGCTGGCCATTTAAAGATTCCAACCCATTACAAAGGGCTGAGCCATAATTCCTCATCGTCATCAGTCGTCGCGTCAACAAAGTGCACATAATGCCTTACAGACTTGTAGCTGGTGCCCCGCTTCTCCGCAGAATGACAAATAATGGCTTAGTAGGTGCTTCCCAAGTTCACAAAAATTGTGATTTATGGCGTAGTGGGTACCTTTCTAGTGTACTTGTATTGTAGCCCCAAGAAAGCTTAACGGGCTCTAGAAACGCCACTCTTCCAGCTTTCGCTGTGACTGTGCTGCGGTTTCAGCGCAGGCCTGGAGTTTTTTGCCTGCGAGCATTTTTTCAACGAAAACTCTTTTCGCGACCTCTTTCGTCCGTCCGGCCCTCCACACTCGACGCTCAGTTTTCTACGCATTGCGTATACTTCGGCTAACTCGGCCGACCTTTCCACAGCGTTTACGTGTGTTCACGTTATCTCTGTCTTGCACCCATAGCCTCACGTGCTGTGGTGTGTTTCTGTAAAATTGCTCTAGACAGATGGCTTCGATGACCCTGTCTCTACTCTTGTAGGATTCCGTAGTCTTCAGCCACTAGATTAGGTTTCTCTTCATGCCGTAAGCGGAGTCCGGATATCCTTCACTATCCTGCTTATCTGAGTTTCGAAACCTTTGACGACATGCCTCGGCTGAAAGGCGGTACTTCTTTATTAAGCCAGCCTTAACCTTCGTTCACTTATCTGCCTCTTGCGCACTTAGTCTGGTAGTTACTTCAGCCGCTTCATACGGTAACAGAGAAAGCAACCGCTGTGGCCGTATACTCGGAGCAAAGCTCATCCTCTCGCAAGTCTGTTCGACACCTCCGAGGAATACTCCTATATCTTTCCAGTCTTGAAATGGGATTAGGTATTTATCCAAGCGGTATGATTCCATCTCGCTTGCTCGTTCAGAAGCCCCTCCACTCCTTTCAGCTAAACCTCTGCTTCCATTCTCAAGAGCGATTCTCCACAACTCTCTTTCCTTCTCCTCTCTTTTTCTTTCTTGCTCCTCAACTTTTTGAAAGCGTTTAACACGGTTTCAATCTCCCCCTCACTGGCTTTTTGCATAATCAGCTTCACAATTTGCGACCTGCTCATTCCATCGTCTACATCAATGCTTAGATCCTCACACACAAACAAAAGTTCATCTTTTAGCATTGTCTTCAACTCCATGACTGCTGTTCCGCTTTGGTCCTGCTCACTACACACAATAGGGTGATCTCCTAATTCAATATCAACAATCCAGCTTCTACACAACTCAACTCCAAACACCACAAAACGAAGCCAAAACGAATGACCAAGAACTCACCACAACGCAGCACCATGTCGCAAGGTCCACCTCGCCGCTTCCAACCAGTTGTAAGTAGTGGGCTAAGGTAGTTGGCTCCCGCCGTCCGTCCACATAGCCGGTGTTCGCCCACAGAGAAGGTGCGTTCTTACAAGAAGAAACGTAGGTTTATTTACATGGTTACACGCGAGAGAGAAATAACATCAATAGTATTCGGCTTTCATAGCCCCGAGTCTGTCAACACTGAAGCACACGGAAACCGGTGTCAGTAGATCCCACCAATCCGGTGACTTGCCGTCCCGGCGTCCGGCCTCCAGAAAGGAGGCAATGAGTCATACAATACACACGTAGGCCGAGAAGTCCAATTGGAGAAAACCAGTGCAACACACAATTCACGCGCCATGCACCGACTACTACAATACTGAACTTCAGCGAAGAGGAAGTCCGAAAGGGGAGGGGGGAGGTGTCGTTGACCTCGGGGAAGATGGAGACAACTTACTTGAGCACGTGCATACCTTCATGTCTGCGCTTGTGTAAAAGAATGCAGTGGCTTGGTGAGAACCCCCTCCAGAGGTGTAATCCCATGCCGATATCACCGCGCCAGAAAGGGGTGTCCAATATTCCGCTGATGTTTTGCTCGGAACCCGTCTATGGCGGCATTCCACGCTCGCTCGACCATAAGCATTTTTTATGCGTAAGCACTCTCCCGAATAATGCGGTGCTCTGTGCTTCCGTCCAAGCGCCGACTTATGGGCAAACCAGCTGACTTACAGGCCTGATTCACAGGATCACGCACAATGGCGCCTGCCAAGAAGAATTCCAGGGTCAAACGTAACAGTATACGCACTAGGTCGGTTCCTCTATCATTCCATGATTTACATTTCACTTCAGGGTATAATTCCGGTAACATGCGGTTAAGTTGTAGTCCAGAAATGTTCAGTTCGTCTTAAAGAAATTGCAAGTTAGTTTGTCCTAGTCATCAAGCAAACTGTACGTTCTAGAATGCTTTGAGTAGTCTGAATATATTATCACGCACCTTTATTTCTTTATTTTGATGTGATCGGGTTTCACCAGCGAAAAATTGTTTGTACCGCTTGGCACAGGCCGCGCAGCAATGTTTGGGAAGCTTCTTGATTGTTTCAGATTCTTTCGTTACGATTCCGTGGATGGCGCGACTAGTAGAGTTTATTCAGGAGCTTACGCAAGCACCAGCAATAACGCTGGAAGTTTTGATCAGTGATGTATCAAATACGACGTGTTCCGCCAAGGATGAGATTACTCGACGGCCGTCGAATGTACTCACCGCTATCAGTGTCCAGCGTGAATTGTTTAAGCTCTGACTTTTTTATTTGCCGGGCACAAGCTCGCCCAATAAAGAGTTCCGTACTTCCCAGTCTTGCTGCAGCCTTCTTCACCGTCGCAATCACGTGTCAATATACGTCTGACGGCTAATTTTCGTATTTGACTTTACGATTACCTGGCTTTGTACAAACGTGCGAAGTTCCACATGTTCGCCCATGATCGCCCATTTATTCATGGTTTCCAGGACATCAAGGTTTGCGAGGAAATTTGAGAGCATACGAGCTCTTCCGCGCAGAAGATCTGGGACCTCCTATCCTGTCGCATGTCGAAGACGCACACAACCCCATGAGGGACTGCAGAAGGAGGGCAAACAGCGCGAAATTTTTAAGGAGCAAAAGGCGCAGAAAGAACGACAATGGCGGTAACGTACAAATCATTTTCATTTTATTGCGATAGCAATTATATGGACAGTCTCGGCTGGAAAATGTCCGCCCCCGTCGCCGTCATGCACCGTATATGTATAAGTATGTATATATATATAAAAGCCCCAAAGAAAAATAATTCAGAAAAATGCTTCCGAAGCGCGGAATCGAACCAGGGACCTCTTGCTCCGCAGCGAGTGGCGCTAGCCACTACGCCACGGAACGCAGGTCCTCCGCATAGCTAACGGCGAGCGTTATATACACACCCTTTGCCGCTGGACGGACTCAGAGATGGCCGACGCTCATAAGCGTTTCTTCATTACCAGCGAGATGGCGCTAGGAGCGCGACGAGCGCATTTAAAAGTCGTCGGCGAGCTCGCTCGCTTCTTCTTATATTTGCGAAAAGAGAACCTTGGCCTTCCGCTGTCTGCTCGCGCGGTTTTCTCGTCGTGAGGGCAAGAGGGATGTTTCAAGCTTTAACCGTGATGTCCGCGCTCATGTTACGGAGCGCCGCTAAACGACGCCGCTAAACGAACAAACAGAAGATGAGCGCGAACTATCAAGTGTCACAGCTCGACAGTTGAAGCACGCTAGTTTCCTTCGCTGCTTCGGCCGCCTTGCAACAGGAACGCTGTTCAAACTGAGAGTATCCATTGGCGAGCCTCACTTCGTATAGCATTAATTTCTTGCTATCGCATTCATTGCTTCGCCCTTGCGGCGAAACTGTGACTTTTTTTTTCCACATGTGGGCACACATATATACTAAGAAAGTAAAAAAAAAAACAGAACAACCTAACATGATTGGTGGCCATCCCTCTCGTCAGCCAACAACACCGCTTTATGCCACAAACACCTCTCGCACGTGTCACCTGAGGATAAAAAAAGCTATTTCTTTTTGTGAAAGGATTAGAGAGTGCATGCCAACACAATTATTCTTAATAATTGTTGGGGTTTAACGTCCCAAAACCACGATATGATTATCAGGGACGCCGATAGGAGGGCTTCGGAAAAGTTTCGACCACCTGGGGTTTTTCAACTGCACCTAAATAAAGGTACAACGGGTCTCAGGTATTTTCGCCTCCATCGAAAATGCGGCCCCTGCGGCCGGGATTCGATCCCGCGACCCTCGGGTCAGCAGTCGAGCACCATAACGACTTGATCACCGGGGCGTGTACGCATTGTTCTTTATGCGTTCTATTTCTACAGCTTCAATTACTTTTCTAGTTCTCTGTTATTTGTTTTAACACAAAGTGTTTTAAATGCCGGGTCCACCAAGTACTCCGTTACGGATATGACGTTGATAAAATGGACGCCAACGAGTGAGAAAGAAAAAAAAAAACAGGAAAGAGATCCAGCCGCTGGGAATCGCAACCCACGATCTTGCGGCCGCGAACGGCAAGCGCCGACGCTCAATCGACTAAGCTACCTTGGCAAAAGCTGGGCACTTTACGAACGCGCCTTTATATTACACACATTCTCTCTCGCACGGTGCTCTGTTGGCGGTATAGGTAGGCTAGGCGGAGCGGGGCGGTGCCGCTGTCTGTGAGATGATGATTAGTGGAGTTTATTGGCGCAAGGGCCAGATGTGGCCAAAGAGCGCCAGAGCGATGATAATGAACTGTGCATTACGCAGTGGGGTAAAAAGATGTGACGTGGCTGTAAATGGGCCTAAAAGCAGTCGCTGTAAGTGAGTAAGATATACATACATTAAAATTATGGCAATAACAAATGATGTGTGCTATGAAGACAAAATTCATTAAAATAATACGAATATCAAATAAAAACTTGGCGTGGAGCACTAGTCTCGGCAGAGCCCTTAAAAGAAGGGCATGGAGGCATGGGCTCATTGAAAGCTACTATCACAGCGGCATCTTCTGGACAGAGGACGCGCTATGAACTTGTTGGGCTAAAAACATCAATACTACATCTTTTAAAAATCCAAGGACTGATTTTGCGTCAAAAAGCGGCTCTTCGCCGAGAAACATAATAGGATGTAGAGGAAGGTGATAGCGGTATGCTAAGGGAAAATATTTCTTCTCTCTCTTTCAGCTTCCGGACATTCCAGGAGGACGTGGAGGACGGTTAGCCTCTCGCCACATCTACCACACGTAGGAGGTTCATCGCCAGTCAGCAGAAAGCTATGGGTACCATATGTGTGTCCTATTCTGAGGCGACAGAATAGGACATCAGTTCGCCGTGTTCTCGTAGCGGAGGGCCAGTAACCTAACTGCGGCTTAATCAAGTGAAGCTTATTATTTATTTCTGTGTCCCACAAGCGTTGCCAGTGGCTTCGCAGTTTCTTACGTAAGAAGGGTTTTAGATCTGTTGCAGGGACAGTAGCGGTAGGGTTAATAGCGCGCAATATAATTGACGTGGCCATTTGGTCAGCTAACACATTGCCTTCGATGCTTCTATGGCCAGGTACCCAGCAAATAGTAACATGCTGGTTGGACATATACGCTGTACACAGAACGGAATACAGCTCAATTATTACCGGGTTTTTGAATCTAAAAAGTGATTTTAATGCATTTACGACGCTAACGAGTCTGTGAATATAACTGATCTTTGTATGTTTGACTTCCGTATATGCTTCACAGCCGACAATAGTGCATAACCCTCAGCCGTAAAGATACTTGTTTCCGGGTGCAGTACACCGGATTCAGAGAAGGATGGTCCGACGGCTGCATAAGCCACCCCTGCATGCGACTTAGAAGCGTCGGTATAAAACTCTACGCATGAGTAGTTGGATGGAGTTGTCGGAAATGCATTTAATATGTGCTTCTGGTGCATGTTTAGTGATCTCGACAAATGAGGTGTCACAATGTATAAGCTGCCACTGCCACGGCGGTAAAAGTTTCGCTGTGGGCATAGGACAAAGTTCTAGCAGTGGAACATCCCATTCCTCACTTAAGTTTCTCACACGCAAAGAGAACGGCTTTCTCGCTGCGGGTCGATTATGGAAGAGGGTGGCGGCGGTCATATGTTTATAGTTGAATAAGAAGGATGTTTGATGTTTGCGCGTACTTTTATAAAATATATGAAACTACTATAGGATCGCTGTAGGTGAAGTGACCACTGATTCGACTCTACATAGAGGCTCTGGATCGGACTTGTCCTGAAAGCACCGGTTGCAAGTCGGATGCCCAGATGGTGGACGGGGTCTAGGATTTTTAATGCACTTGGCGTTGCGGAAGATAAATTATAGAGGCATAGTCAAGGCGCGACAGACAAGACTTTTGCTACAACTCAAGAGGCACTTTCGATCACTACCC